>NW_011499909.1:547944-551545 GCF_000495115.2 Populus euphratica
GTGTTCTGGTTTGGATTGCACCGACATCTCTTTTCTAAGTTTGGCCATCTCTTTATCCTTGCAATTTAAGTTCTTAAAGTCATCAATCAATCCTTTCATTTATGTGATAGGCCTGCATTTAAAATGAACATTTACCATAAATTAAAGGTATCTTATATTATTAGATACGTTATTATAAAGCATGTTTTAGTTAAGGAATTATTGATACTTTGAGTGCAAAATGATGGTATAAAACCTTGATAAAAATGCACTTTTAAGTACTAATCAACAAACATGAGGGAAAAGAACATGATATGCAAAATTCGAGGGCTTGTTTATATAAACCTACTCCCGAAGGGTTCCATTTAGAAAAGCATTATGAACATTGATTTGATAAATCTGTCAACATTTAGAAACTATAATAATAAGCACTAACCAAATGGTGGTTGGTATAACCATGAGATTGAAAATTTTTGAGTAATTAATATCTTTTTTTTAGTAAATCCTCTATCAACTAAACAAGTTTTATATCATTCAACATCATCATTAACTCGACTTTTAATTTTATACACCAACCGGCTTACTAACCATATTTGTAAAAGGATGAAATGAAACTAGTGACCAACTATCATTACCATGTAAAACATTAATTTTAAATTATATAGAATGATGCCAGCACATAAATTGATTTTCTTTTTTTAAAGTAAGAGTTTCATGGTTAGGAGTGGAAATTACTTATATTTTAGATGATGTTGGTAAGGTTGAGATGAGGCCCAGATGTGTTGCTTTATTCTACCAAGGATGCAAAACCATATGGTACTTTCGAGGTGTTAGAATGACAAAAAAATAGAAGGGAAATCAAAAGTTATGAAAAAGAATAATTGAAGAGATCAATAACCAAATCCGAGCTAGGAGGTGAGATGGTCAGGGGCTAAAAAATGGTGTACCCGAAGCAAAAATTATATGTGTATCAACATCAAAAGAAGCAGACATTAGCAGTCTTAAAGGTAAAAAAGTTAAAGTTGGAAAATGATCACTATACAAAGATGCATGTAGTGATAGAGGAACACAGTTATAGGGAATGATAGAAAGATCATGAAAGATATGAGTCATGGAAAGTGGTGATAAAACAGATGCTAAGAAGTGAGTCAGAGATGGTAAAGATAGGAATATGGTGTGTTGTAGGCAAAGGCATAAGAGAGCTGGCTATATGTTTAGAGTCAATAAATGAAAATTAATGTTTATGAAATCGAACATGACGAGAAATGTAAATTAATTTAGATGACAAGTTAAAACAACGACCCTAAATGAGAAGAACTATAGTCTAGAAACACAAATGAGATTAAGCGGTAATTTAACTTGTGAGCATTGTATGAATGAAAAAAACAAAAATAAAAACACCTAAAAATACACAAAAAAGCTATAATATAGTGTATAACGGAACAAATATTCAAATGGTGACTTATTGTGCTAGATATAAGTAGGCATATGATTAATTAGATACATAAACATTTCATGTGCATAACTCTAAAATTTTAAGTGTTTTACATTGACCAAGAATAGTAAGACCAATTTCAATAATATGCTTATGTCAATGTTCATGAGTATGTGGATAAATTAAATGATGCTGACTACTAATGATTAAAAAAAATATATAATTTTTTATATTTATCACCCTAGTCTATTTGAACATATTTAATTTTGCTAAAGAATTACCTTTCAACTTAAGCTTGGAATGGGTGAAAAACATTTATAACATCAAATTTTACAACTAGAGGAAAAAACCACAGATATATAAAAGCATCCATAAAATAACAAAATAAAAAAAAATTATCAGAAGAAAACATAGGACCAAGTCCCCAAATATCATTAAAAATTAATTTTAAAAGAGTATAAATTTTGTGACTAGTAAGTCCTAATGAAACGAGATAATTTTTCTAATGGATATGTTTGACATTGAAAATAAAAATATTAAGAATTATAAATAACCTTTTTTTTATTTAATGCTAATAGACTCAAAATACATGAATTATGATGACCCAACAGATGATGCTAGATATCAGTAGAGGCAGACACACTAGCAAACTAAAAAGCTTGAGGTATAAATGTTGCGGAAGACTCAAATAGAATATAGAAATCATCTTTACATTGAGAGGAAAGAAGCACCTCATTGGTTATTGGGTCTTTAACATAGAAAATAAATGAATAAAATTCAAAAAACACGTGAGTTTCATAACAAAATTGTTGAATAGATAGTAATGGTTTTTTTTTTTTATAACTTGAGGCATATATAGAACATTAAACAAAGTAAATATATGTTTTGGTATATGTATTATAATATGAGATGTGTTAAAAATGATGAGTCACTTACTATAACTAATATGCAATTGATCATTATCAAGAAAAGTTTTGAACTCGTCATGCTCAAAATGTTAGGAGTAACATGTTAATTTGCATATGTGTCAGGAAACAAGTAATGAAATTTGCTATCGGAGCATCATTAAAAGATAACTTTGTAGTAACTTTATTCCCACGAGTGACTAACTAAGAACAATGTTAGGCAGAATGACCAAAACCATAACAAAGCAAACACATAACTTGTCATGTGTGAGACCACTGATTCTATTAAGGATTATAATTGTTTTACTGCTTTCAATCACTCCCATTATAACCATTATTCCCATAATACTGTTACTTATTGCCACTATTATTGACATAATAAGAGTTATTCCTGGTACCAACAAATATGTTTTGGTTGTTCCTTCATCCATCACGATTATAAGCTCTACTATGATGTATGTTATAATCACTACCATTTGAACTAGAAAGTCAACATTGAGCAAAGAAGGTTGAAGAAGCCTGTGCTGATGTAGGTAGTAGCAATGCAACAGTAACAAAAGAGTGGAAAAAAAGCTCTTATAGAGAAATTTATGTGTAAGAAAGTGATTGTGACTCTAAATAAGGAAGAGGCTCAATCCTAATAGACAAACTAGTCATCAAATCTCTAAATTCACTATAAAATCCTTTAAAAACATATAAATTAAAGTCTTAAAGGGAAATAGACCGGCTCACTGCTATTAAACTCCTTGACCGATGAGATAGGATTTTATATTCATCTTTTAATAGAATATTTTTTGTTGGTTAATTTCAAAAAGATAACCTGCTTCGTGTTAGAGAGAGAAATAATAATAGTGAAAAGACTGTCAATGTTTACAATAATAGTAAAGGGAGGAAAAATAACAGTTGTTATAACAAAGATAAAGAAAGAAAGTAGTGGGGTTTTTACTACAAATGGTGATGCCAATAGAAGTAGGATTAATTGAAACATAAATTTGTTAAAATAAGGACTTTATACTAACTTAAAGAAAATAGTAGGACGAGGCTTAACATATTATGATACCTATACTCTCTCTATATAAATAAGACTACATACAAAATATAAGATAGATCATACTTCACAAAATAAAACTAAAGGTCTATTTGGTATTGTGGTAAGGATTTGAAAAAAAATATTTTATAAAAAATACTTTTGGTTGAAGTTAATTTGGTATTTATATATGTTTAGTTAAAACTGTGGTTGAAATTGAGGTTGAATAAAAAGTAGTTTAATGTGTTTGGTTAA
>NW_011499909.1:551710-586254 GCF_000495115.2 Populus euphratica
ATTTTTCCATTAAACTATCTATAATTTTATCAAGTATAAAATACATTCGACAAGGACAAATACTACATTTTTTTTTAAGTGCGCAACAACATCAGGTCCAACAAAGATTACAGTTTTTTTTTTAAGTGCGCAACAACATCAGGTTAAATCTAATTAGGAACAAACTTAGGATTGCGATCAAATTCTGCAAATGTTACTCCATTAAGCAATCTCTGTCTAATTTATGTAATTTTATTTAATAATATTAAATATTAATTTTTTGAATAAAAAATAATTTTTATTTTTATTTTACTTGATCGAACTCAGTTTAATACATTTTGAGCTTTAAACCAAACTCGATCCGGCTGGAACAATGAAGATGCTCCACTGCTCACGTAAACAGTGAAAAATATCTTCACTATTTACTAAACAATATTAATAGCATGTTACAGTGAAAAATATCTTCACTATTTACTAAACAATATTAATAGCATGTTACAGTGTTCACTGAATAATATAGCATGCTACACTGTTTAGTGAACTATCCACGTAAAAAGTGGCAATAACTTTTTTTTTTTTTCTTGCCATTTCAAACACAAAAATATTATAGGACTCAAATAATATAGCATGCTACACTGTTCAGTGAACTATTTACGTAAGAAGTGGCAATAACTTGTTTTTTTTTTTTTACATTTCAAACACAAAAATATTATAGGACTCATGAACAATTAATTATATTTTTTTTTATTAAATATGCTGCATCTATATTTTAAGTAAAACGCGGTCTCCTAAATAAACTCTACCTATATAAGGTAAGTACAATATATAGTATAATTGAGCACTTTCTATCCTATTCAAAATGGTGCTTGTTATTGAACTAAAGTTCGGGGGGGCTTTTTATAATTTGGCCTTTTCTCCCATGCAAAGCCTGAAGAGGCGGGTCTCTCTCGTCAATTGTTAAGTTCGTCTCATGCTGCCAAAGTCCTTGCACGTTCTAAACTACCCTTACTCATTCACTACATGGACGATCCTGTCCATATTACCTATACAGTCTGTGTTTATATTCCCATTCCTTTTCAGCCCTTGCTAGCCATGTCAGAAGTTAGAAGCGTAGGGGAGTAGGAGTAGCGAAAGAGCAAGTAAACCAAGAGTAGTCCAGTTCACTCAGGACCACTGTATGGTCCACATCATATGTGACTGGACAATGACATTCTACAAGGGCATACTTTGTCAAATAAAAGACAAACATATGATCATTACAAATTCAAACAAGTTAGAACTCCATTAATCCGTTAGTATCTTGCATTTGGATTCATCATGAGGAATTTTCGATTTGAAGTTCCACAAAATATGGTTGAAAGAAGCAAAAATGCAGGTGCGGTGCTCACTAGTCATTAGGCAAGCAGCAATGATAATCACAAGTCAGATTTCTCTTTTAACTATCATCAAGTTAGTAATAGTAATTAATAATTACTTCTGTAATTGGATCAAATTCAAGCACCAAGCGGTTTTTTAATGCCGTGTAGTGGTAATCATATACAACGACAATAGTCATAGAGATTGCAGAGTGTTGCGGGCATGCAGTATCGGATGGAGGGAAACCAGCTAACCTTTTAGTACAAGAGGGCCGAAACAGGATAAAGAGAATATTTGAGACTTATCAAGCTTGTCCATTTCCCACCTTCAAGTTTCAAGTTCCCCAAGCATAAGAAAAAAATACATATCTAAAGCATGACTTTAATTATTTATTTAATATTATTATACTATATATATGTTATACACTTCTTTTTATGCGTATCTTAGAAGTATTAAAAATACGGATATGGGCAAGTCTGAACGGCATAAGCATAAGAGAATAATATCACCTGGAAATATATATATGTTGTGGTCGAGAAAACGTTTACTATATATTTATTTACTGTTTTCCTCTAATTGCTTCAATAATATTTTAATGTGTCTTAAGAACTTAAATATATACTGTAGATTCGGCACTGAAAGGCCCAATTTAAAAGAAGGAGAGTACTCACAATTTTCTAATGGCAAAAGAAGCATCACTTGAGCAATTATAAGTCAACCAGCTGGGAGGAGATTCGGTGGCTCTCAAGCTTTTCTTTCTTCTTCGTTTTTCTTTCTTTTTTAATTCAGCAGTCATGTCACATAATTAAAGGTGCTGCATGAGTAAAATTTGGTCTTTGGATATTTACACATGTATGGTCATATGTGTGGGACTTAATTAACCTTCCTCACATTATTTGGAAAAGTTTCAAATAGCTCAAAACATCGTTTTGAGTTGCAGAATAATCAACTGGAGTCTAAACCAACTGGCAGATGGTGAGGTCGGAAAATCTTTCACGGATGATGTGTTTTTTTAACCGCGTAATGGATGATGTTATAATTATAATAACTGACCCGACTTTGCACGTTAACCTAGTAATTTATTATCTAGGACTTAACTTAGCCCAAATTAATAAAAAAAACTTTTTTTTATTAAAATATCATTGTTTTAATTTCCTTGTAAAAAAATAAAAAATTGAATCAACTTTTTTAATTTGTAACTCAGGTTTTGATCTAGGTTAATCTTTGAGTTAAATATTATAAGTATGAATAATATGCGAAGATTGGGATGATTGAAAAATTTGCAAAACAAGTCTCTCTTGTGGTCTAAGTAACTCTTTGATAATTAAGTTAATGTATGGAGGAGAAAATGGTGACTAAAAAAGGCTAATTAGATTATGCAAGTTCTTAACAATAAATTTTAAGTTGTAGGATAGAAGAAGAGAAAGTATATGATCCTCTAAACTATAAGCTCCGGACTTGTTTATATAAATGCATGTTTTGTCTTCTTGCATAATAACAGGGGTAAAATTGCATGTTTTGTCTTCTTATATAATTAATGCACTATCTATATTTGTGGTTAGTAGAAAGTTGTGCTCTCCGAGTTTATGATTAGCGTAATTATATATATATGTGTGTGTGTGGGTTTTTTTTTTTTTTCCTCCATTTGGGACCTAATCATCTAAAGCTTATCCTGGACAATTAACATCAAAGCAAAAACATTCTCAATCGTTCAATTTTGTAAGTTGTATCCTTCTGCGAAAATGACTCGACATTTCAGGCCCGATCACTATCATTCATAAGAATTTCAAATAACCTTAAAATAATGTGTACAAATTAATTAGTCACAGCCTTTAATTTCTTAATTAAAATCATTGCAATCTACTTCGTGCCTCTTTACAAATGTCCCAACAATCCTTTCTAACATCCGAAAAGATTTGCTAAACAAAAATCAAATGATCCCAGCAGTATTAGTAATTTCGAAGGATGGCCTTTCCAATATTGTTTCTTTTCTATTTTCATCACTGTTATTACCCCGGAAGTGAAGTGTTGCTGGAGGTGGAAAGGCACCGAGACGATGCAGCTAGCAAGGAGGAGCTGGTGGGAAATGTGTGGTTGATGGCATGTGAGACTCGTCTTTTAAAGTTTGAAATAATTGTTCGTCTTGGGGGTCCATGATTAGTGTTCGAGTCTTTTGACTTATGATTCATGGTTGATCTTCACATGCATGGTAGGGTTTCCTTTAACCCGTCACTTGCTAGATACATATTAGTGGAAGAGACACTAGAAAACAGCTTTGTATATATGCAGGATTAGATATAAGATTGAACCTTTCTCCTTAAAAGGAGTGACTTGACTAAGCCTAGCACTAGCACTGCACCTCCCTCCGTCCTTCCCTCTCTCTTTTCCTTCCTGTTTTTGCTTTTATGATGGGAGTGGGAAAAGTTGGAACAAATGTTAAAAGATTATGCTGGTCATATGCTTCTTCAAACGCAAAAGATTTCCATACGGACCATTGAGAGTTTAATCAAGAAAAGACGAATCTCTTTGGTGTCCACCTTGTCTTATCAGCAAATAAGTCATTTTTAGTGGGGATTGATGCTAAACAGTAATTAATTTTAATCCAGAAACTTAAATTTTAAAATGATTTATATTGAATTCTTTTATTTATCTCTTCAAGTATATGTATTTTAAGGTTGACATATATCCAAACTATATTACACTAATTTAATTTTTAATTAGAAAAGAATTGATGTTTTATTTAAACACAAACAACGTATTGCTGATTGACCTCTTGATTAATTCTAAATATAAAATAGAGACCAATTTGAGGTAGCTCCTTCCAAAAAAACAATGATCAATGACCTCTCATTTCTTGGATTTATTCGGTCCTGTTTGAATTGATGCTACGTCAAGATAACGAGATAATAAAAACCGTTAATTTTCAAAAGATTTCAAAACAAAAAACATGTTTTATCTAGGAAAAGTTTCTCTGGAACTCTTGGATCGTCATGTTTCCAACTTGTTTGAAATCTAGAGCTGTATGATTTCTGATCTCTACATTTGTTTAGTATCTCCCAGTCGAGATCGTGCGTCCTTCAATTAAGGTTTTGTTGATTTCTATTTTCTATTTTATTGTTAAACAAGTTTTGACATCTGCTCATCACAATTAATATCAAATCTTTCGATTAATATCAGTCCTTTTTTTTTTCTTTGCCTTCAATATTGCTAGCCTACTAACCTTCATAGAGAACATAACATGAAGAGCACTCTCTCAAAATTTCAATCTGATTTAAGAATTAAATAGAAAAATTATGTTTATTTATATTAGAAAACTATGTACGAATTTCTTTTTAGACGGGTCCCGCGTTAAATACAGGTAGCAACTTCAAGCACAATAGAATAATTAACATTCTTGAAATTCAAAAGAAAATCAATTCAGAATTGGCAAAATATATATTTAATGGAAAAGCGAGGCAAGTCTTTAATTAAATAATGTCCTGGCCCCATGGAAAAGATGAATTCACCATGATAAGCTTTGCATAAAGGACGAATTGGGAGTCAAATATCTTTTTAGTTTGAATTATGCTAACGATAAAGCAAACAAGTTCCAGCTGCTTTTCATTCTTTCCATCTCCTTTTTCCCTCTGTACTCAAATTCAATCACTATCTTTTTAAAGCTTCATTTATCCTTGTTAACTTTTGGTTGGTGTTTTGGGGTCGTCCAGATCAGCAACCTCATTCGGCCTTTAATGATACGTTGAGAACCATTTGTTTCGTTTATCACGAAATTATTAGGTCGATTTTACAACAGTTAGCTCTATGAAATCTTACAAGGCTATATGGTGGCAGTCAATTTTGATGTTGACTAGGATAGCATGTGTTGTTGAAGGGCTCTTCATTATAAATTAGCCCTTTAATTTACTTTTATAAAATAAATTAAATGGTCTTTTTATTTTAAAAAACTAATCAATTAGTCCTTTTTTTCAATTAATTTTAATTTTTTAAAAAAATGAAAAAAGAAGTAAATAATATACAAATATTGATGAGAAAAGAAGACATTTGTTTTTGAAATAAAATTAATATTAAATTAAACTTGTTCAACATTGATTAAATGGTTAGTTAATTAATTTTTAAAATTCATTATAGTCAACACCCAACTCATAATTTGAACATTCAGTCAGTTGAATCTTATAACTATAACTATGCTATTATTTCCCGTTATTCAAAACTATTCTCCACCGATTTCCATAATCATTTTCATAGTATTGTGTAATTTCCAGATATACCAAAGCCACAAATTGCGCCATCAGTTGAAAGACACGAGAATAAAAGAAAATAAAATCATTGAATTATCGCGTGAATTCAGCTTTTGAAAATAAAATCCTATCTTTTACAGTTGTAAATCAAATAGTAATTATTAATTGAATAAAATTATACAAATATTAGATGGTGTACGTTTTAATAATTACAAAATTGTGCATAAAAATCTATGCAAATGAGAAAAACAAATACTAAACAAAATGGCCTCCTTGATAATTATATTAAATTGGAAAACAAACTGTCAGATGGAAATCCTTAATTGAGGATTGATACTATCATAATTATTTGGAAATATATTTAAAGTTTTCTTTTTTATATAATCACTACACGAACCATTTTTGTTTTATATATCCTGAACATGCTTTGGTTGTAATTCTTTTTCTTCATTGAATTTTTAATAGAGAATTGCAAATGCACAGCCTTGAAAAAAATTTTGTTGATACTCAAACGATCGAAATACCCACGTTGTACTTGTTCTATATATATTAGATTTGTTTCCCGTGATCCGCCACAGGCCGGGCAAAAAACAATTACCTATAAGAAGAAAATTTAAGAGATGAGTCGTTAGTTAAATTAATAATTTAAATAATATGATAAAAAATAAAATAATAATAAATAAATAAACAATGAAAAAAAAGTGCCTAAAAATAACCTAATTTTAGCTAATCTGGATTATTAAACAATTCAATAACAAAGGATAAAAAATAAAAAAATAAAAGGAAGGTGAAAATGAAAAACATATGTAATTTCATGACTTTTTCAAAATAAAAAAATAATAATTAAAAGGACATGGATGAAATGTGAAAGGGAAATAAATTGCAGGGACTGATTTGATTATTTGAAGGGGCCAACATAAAATTCAAGGTAACAAAAAAGAAAAACAAAAAAAAAATTATCGCTAACACCAATCTAAAGGCATGCATCTTCTAATTAAATTGAAAACATTAAAATCTTTTAAATATTATTCTAGAATGCGGTTTATGGTGACAAAAAAAACCCCCCACTCACTATGCGAGCAATGTAGAAGGCATCCACAAGCATGTATGTGCTATACACACATCCAATTTTTTTTAATTATATTTAATTAATATAAATTACAACAACTCCACTAAATACCCTTGAAATTTATAATAAAACTAATATAAAATGAACAAAACCCCTTAAGTGATAATAATATTATTTTTATCTTTAAGGACATCAAAATAATTATACTGATTAAAAAAATAAAAAGATAAAAAAAATCTCTTAATAACAGGTATTGTATTATTTTATTTTATGGTTAAATTAGTAATTTTATTGTAAAAAAATAAAATAATTAATTTAATCTTATATAATTTATAAAAATCAAATATGTCATGGAGAAAAAATCATTTTGTTTCCAATACCTGATTTAAAGATTTTTTTATTTAAGAGTAATTTTATAATTGCATAGTATTATGAATACTAACATTAACTTAACTTTTCGAGGATATTTAGTTTTTTTTTGTAATTTAATATGCGAACGTTTCCCACAAATTTCCATTACCGGGTTTTCATGTATTTAATTTTGAATCTGGCCTGTCTGCTGAGTTTTTTTTTTTTTTTGGTTGATAAATCAATAAATACGGCAATGGTGGACATATGTCTAAAATTCCTTTGAGTTCCAAGTAGAATGGGGTAACGTTGCGTAGAAGAGGCTTCTCTGTTGTATACTGCATGGCTGAAGCCTCTCGGCGAAGTTTAAAACGAATAAATAAAAGCAAATTTTACAATTTAACGTGGCCTGCAAAACTGATCGTTTTGTCCTTTCTGAAATGAACCAGTCCTGATAGAATATGTTTCCGAACATATTAACTTACGCAATTTGTTTTCCTTCGTTAAAAAATGTTCATAAGAATTTGCACTAATCTCATGAAATATAATTTTATGTATTGAATGATAATACAAACGCTACCCAGAAAGCAAGCATGTAGCTTTATTATAAAAGAAAGGAGGTCGGAGAAATTCCGACTTTTAGTTTATAGCATCAGGTGGGAATAGCTACTGCATTTCCCATCTTCAGTACATTTACATTGCAGGAGCCTTTGGATCTTGTATGACTGTCGTAATTCTCAATCCTACCAGATGAAACAAAACTAAGTTGATTAGTAAATAAGCACTGCAAAGGGGGGGGAAATGAACATATATGCCATGGTCTTGCTGGACTCTGTAGTGCACACAAACAGATGTTTCGAATTTTATCAGAACGTCGGTGCTTAAATTTCATGCAACTTTATGAAAGGATGATGCTGGACTAAATTGGCAGGTTTTGCCTCAGCAACCCCGTTAAATTAGACAGCTATGATCTGGTCAGTGTTAGCTATTATCTAAAGAGGGTATTGAGTTAACGAAATCTCAATTCTTCTGCTAGAAAAGTAAACAGGATTTACCCGTTGAATTATTGCGATGAACAGTCCCTGACAATAAATTGGATGAAACATTCCTGAAAAAACATCATTTGCAGATTTGTCAATAAAGGAAGGGAGACAATCATAAATAACTGGCTAAATTTTCATGGGAAACGTCCTAGTTGGAATTAACATGGAAGCATCTAAAACATACACCCATGTGAGTGTATGTGTGTGCATGTATAAAAGAATAGCAGGCTAGCCCGGATGATAGGCGCCGAACCCCTGCGTGCCCAAGAAATAAGTCCCTATAAAAGCTGTAAAATAGCAGAAATAAGTGAGTTGACTCACAGGATCCTCAATCTTCCTATAGTTATGAGGTTAATAACTGATGTTGGTATTGTTCCGGTTAGCTTGTTACCGTGCAGCCTCCTGGAATCAGAAAACATGTAACCGTATCTTGAAGAAACCACGATGCTAAATACTTCTCATATTTTTCTTCCAATCAAGATAATTCAAGAGGTTTTGGATATACACTTACATAAACAACAAAGATCCCAAGTTTCCCAGAGAAGCCGGAATTGGGCCAGACAGTTTATTAAGGTATAAATCCAAGCTGACTAGTTTTGTCAGATTACCCAATTCTGTAGGAATAGGTCCACTGATATTATTTCTAAATACCTCCCTGCAAGAAAATAAAATATTAATGTCAGGACACGCAATAGCACAGTTATGTACTTTGTCCATCTAGCTTGAAGAAAATGGAGCTTAGAATATCAAATGGTACATTAGTAGCTCTTCAAATAAAATGGCATGTGCTTCCCAAGGTGAGATATGAAAAGGCTTACAAATATTGAAGATTAGCCAAAAGTCCGAGCTCGGGGATAAGAGGTCCTGATAGTCCAGCATTACCAAGGTCTCTATAGTGATCAAAACCCAATTTTCAAGTCAACCTAAAAATGTATTTATTCTCAAAGTAGCTAGAAAGCAAAACCCAGACGAAGAGCATGCATCATATTTGATAAAGACTAAAGAGTAACGTACACCCTCGTTACGCTGTTATTTGAGTTACAGGTGACATGAAACCATGCACATGGGTTGGCTAGCGTTGGATCCCAGCTCTGCAGTACATTGTTTGGATCAAACAGCTGGGTTTTCCAAGAATTTAGAACATCCCCTGTTCACAAATAAGCATGTTAGTCATTTTAATTACTAGAAGAGTAAAGAGTAAAGACACATATTAACGAACTCAAATCAATATTTCTCGGCCATTAATTTATAACTTTCTCTGCAAAGATCGACAAAACTAAGGTGGTAAAGAAGAAATTTATGTGGAGATGGTGTAGGATATAGAGTGGGGTTTCCTTACCTTCCAGGTTACAATCCACGGTGGCAATAGCAACAGCAATTACGAGGCAAGCTAGAATTCTTGATGCCATAGTGGACTAAAAAAAAGGAAATAAAAGCAATTAGAGAGATGGCTTTTCTGTGTAGGCACCTAATCCATGTACTTATTTATAAGCATACGATACATGTACATCACGGGCACAGCCAACTACAGTACTGCTCACTAGTAACCACGGATACTAGCTAACATGTTGAACTCTAGAATTTACAACGCGTTTTTGTGTCTTTGATACAGACACGAAGAACTTTCAACAATCAACTCATCCAAACCAATTACATCACCCAGAAGAATACCGCAGCCACCAAGTAAAAGTCAAGTCGACAATATAAAAAGTGAGTCTTCTTAAGGACGTAATAGACTATATGTAATGGCTTGTTCCTGCTTTTACTTTGAATAGAGAATCAGTCAAGAGTCTTTGGATAGTTCCTGCTTGGCTTGCAGATACTGTTAGTTTCTAGAGAAGTAAAATCATCCCTTGTCAAAGCCAGACTACAGTCGGGATGTTTTAAGTATAATTATTTATCCATATGGGATGTTGATTGACTGTTATAGACTACATAATATATAGAATATCCATATTTGATGGTTACTAAATTCTCCTTCGTTTATCTTCGGCACCTTCAAATTACAAGTTTCTGACTTTGACAACCGGAGTGTCCCATGGGAATCAATCCATTTGACAATTTAAGGAAGCCTTTTCAACCTCCAAACAAATTCATTCTTGGTAGTTTCCATCAACTATCTTTGGCTACAATACCATATAACACAGATGCTGTATCCCGATCAGTAATCTCTTCCTGAAAAACCAATTTGTTTATATTCAGTCGGATTCTCCACAAGATACCAAAAGCCAACATGAGAATTGCATTGCGATGAGGATTTTCACTCAAACAACAGTTCATCTATGGTGTTCGGCATACACCACTGTAAATTCAATCATTTCAGAAAATGTTTCTAGTACAATTTCCAAACAAGGATTCTAAATTCAAATCTTTTTTTGTCTAGACAACTTTTTTTTTATCTCAACAAGTACAAAACTTTTTTTTATCTAGAAAACCTGGCGCATCACAGCGGGAGCTAGCGAGCCTAAACAGAGACAATAAAGTAAAACTTGAATTACATTGTTAGAAGTTAAAACTGCTTGGAAATGTTGTAAATGCGACGTTGTTGAGAGGTGCATGCTAAGCAGATCGGAAGAGCTACACGCCAAATTACATTATTTAAGGGGTATTTAGAAGTTAAATATTTTTTATTTAAAAATATATTAAAATAATTTTTTTATTTTTAAAAAATTATTTTTAATATCATCACATTAAAATAATTTAACAATAAAAAAATCAAAGAAAATAAAATAATAAAATTTAATTTTTAAAAAAAGTACTTTTAAAACTAAAAATACAAAAAGGATTTATTACGAGCTGTAGAGCCGCCGGTAAAACCAAGTCCTTGTATAATACCGTAATCATGCTACTTTGAAAGAGTCCAAACGATCTTTGTTGAAACTTGAAGGTAAATGACCTGTTCCACTTGAGGTTTGGAAATCAAGGCATGCATTGAACCGGTGCACCATAACTAGAATACGAGTAAGTCTTCATGTATATTAATTTTGTTCAAGTCCCAAAGAATGGCAGCAGTTAACAGGGATTTCGCGTATCCAGCTAGAATTTTTTAATCAATCTTTTGGAATACTGGCAAGAACAATATGGGAGCATGATGACCAGGTTACTTGCTACAAGTTGGCCTCCAAAATGAATCTGATTCCCCTTTTCCTTCTGAAAAGAAAATAGAGCGAGAGCTGAAAACACTTGGGCAAAGCATTGTAGATATATTTTTGTTTTCTTGTGGATTGTAATAATTAATTGATAGCTTTGCATTTTAAAAAAACTCTCAATAATCTATTTTTTTTAAGGGTAATATGATTTTTTTTGGTTCAATTGTCATTTTAAAATTGTTAAGAGATGTTCATGACTTTTTATTATTTTTTTTACAATAAAATAACTTTGTTATCTTTAAAAGCAAATAATTATTTAACTATGATTTAGTTTTTTTGGGCATTTTATATTATTTTTTTGTAATAGTATAATTATTTTATTATTCTTGGATTCAAATTTGAAAACGCTTGGCTTGAGAGGTGAATTTATAATTTCAAAATGTTTTTTTTTTTGTAATAATATTTGGGTAATGAGTGTAGAGTAGTGTTTAAAAAAATACAAACTTAAAACTTGTTAACGCGTGTATTCCATGCATTCAGACTACTTTGTCATCTTAAGATGGTGTGTGCAATTGACTATAATAGTAAAAAATATTATTTCATTATATAATTTGATTCATCTTAAGCTTTTTTTATTTTCTGTATGGTGTGTGTAGTCGTCAAATTTATGATGTATCACCAATATCTTTTCTTTTCTTTTTCTACCTAAAAACCAGTGTTTGTCCTCCATATTTTCATATCATCCCTTCAAGTTTTTTTTTTATTTTCTCTTTTATTTTTTTATTCCTATTTGTTTTATTTTAATTCATTTCTCAAATTTTATTTTATTTTCAGTTGCATCCTCTTGTAATTTTTTTGTATATCAAATTTGATTTTTATTTTTTTGATTTTATTTTTTAATTGGGATAGTTTTTTTATTTATTTTCTTTTTAAATCTCACCCTTTCATAGTTGATGCTCTTTTTTCTTTTTCTTTTTTTTTTCTTTTGGTTAGTTTTTAAATTTGAGATTTTTTTCAGTTTCTTCATTTAATATTAAATTGATTGACAATTAAAACTCTTAATTAAAGCAATGTTTTCAATTTTACAAGTTGCAAATTTAAAATATTAATCTAGATTTAAAACATTTATTTGGATCAATTAATTTGGGTTGAAATTATAAATTTATTAGTTTTTTCTACAATGGATTTCACACTTAACCTCCTTTAGTTAGTGTGGATTAGCTTATTGTGGTCTTTTTTGTTTTATTTTTTTTGCAATGTTAAGTTACTATAGTGCCTATAAATACAAAACAACACTTAACTTGAATTCAAAGTTTTAAAAAAACAAATTCACTTTTTAAGCTTGATTTCAAGGTCTTAATCTTCATCTTAGAGGTAATTTGATTTTCTTATTTAATATTGATAATAATTTAAAAAATATTTTTTTTAATTTAATCTATTAATGTTAAATTAATTAGGAAATTAAATGTTAAATTGATTGAAAAATAAATTTTATAAATTTTTTTGTTTGTTTAGATTTATTACAATCTCGAACAATTTGAAAATTATATTTTTTAGAATTAATACTTAAAATTACATTCATCTTGTTTTTATCATATAATTAAATAAAAACTATTTTTTAAAACATTATTAAACTTAACTATATTCATGAACCAAATTACATAATTACCAAAATCATTTAATATATCATCACCACAATACTTTTAATATATCATCATCTCAATACTTTTAAAATAAATTTATCTTGGTTTTTTTACAAGATGATTCATGCATTATTGGTTTTTATTACAAGATGATTCATTCATTATCCAGTTACCTAAGTTTCCTTTGAACCCATTAGATTAGCTTTAATTAATACTTATTACCTGTGTGGATTTAATAGCATTGCCAAAAGAAATTCACACTCTTAGTGTTCTTTTTTACATTAAAAAAAAAAAATCATCCAGCCCAGGGCAATGGACTAGTTAGAACATAAAACTCCTCATCTCTCAGGTACTCCAGATCTGTCTGCCATTACCACATCGATCACACGATGCCTCTTACCAACAGCTGTTGTCAGCCAGACAACCTCTAGTGCAATAATTTAAGACGAAACACCATCAACCGTAACCATATTAAGGGAATGCTGGCATGATCAAGAACAATGCACAGGAGCGCAAAAAAGATACTGAGAATTGTACATTCACTGTGAGACAAATTTAAAGAATATTTACAATGAGATCAAGGAAATCTAACTAGGCATGAATTCAACTGTCAGGAGCTTCAGTTGTCTTCACAAATCGACCTTTCACTCGCTTCCTAGTATCAGCTCTCGCCTTTCTTGATTCATAGCGTATGTGCTTATCATATCTATCAACACAATTTAATGGTTCAGAATGCATCACTTGATAAGCAAGCAGCGCAAAGGAAGGTATGCATACCTTCTGGTTTTTTTCTTCTCCTTGTATCGCTGCATGGCATCGCCTCGATTCCTGGCCAGCAGCTCCATGCCAACCTTGGTTGCTGCTTCCATTTTCAAGCCTTCACCTCTTATGAGAATAGACTGTTCCATGAACTGGACATCATTAGAACTACTTGAACATCCTGGTTTACTAAAACCCGATCGTACTATAGGAAGGTTGTTACTTTCAGATGTTGCTGGGCCCTGGCTGGATGATGGGTTGTTTAAGTTGTTCTGCATTTCAAAAATAAGCCAAATAAGAAAAGGCAAATAAGCCACTGACAATGCACATAGGTTGGGGATTGGCATAAATAGGCAATGGACGATATAGAACAAGCTCAATAACATCAAGGTCAAGGACCTTTCCAATCAAATGCCCAACAGTATAAATCAATTCATTTATATATCATATACGTGAATATACAGAAACGGACTGTATATTAAAAATTAATATTCATAGCACATAAGCTATGTGTTATTGTAATTATAATTTAAAAATTGGGTTTGAATGGTGTGGTGTTAGTTGGGTCACTTCAGCATAAAGAATCATAGAAGATACAAATTTTAACTAATTCTATCTACAATATTGGACAGTAAATTTAAAATGAATCCTTCTATCAGCCTACAAATGTTGTTACTACTCAAATCTAGATGTACTGAGATGCAGCACCCCAAATCAGATTTTTGAAGGTTATGCTATCTTTAGTGTAAATAATTAGTGCACCAGCACCTTCAAAGAAAATTTTGTAGCACCAACTGAAAAAACAAAAGGTTTGCAAAGAAATCCCTCCCCAAAGAGTTTACAGAGATTTCAGCCAAGATCCCCACAATTATAAATAGAACTTACATTAAATGACGTCATATCATCATGCGCAGTGGTACAATTCATCTGGTACATGTCTCCCAACATTTTTGGGCTAGTTGACGATGTTTCTTTCATTAGTTCACCAAAATCCTTGATCACAAATCCTGCATCATTTGCAACATATTCAATTTCTAACTGGCCAGATTCATCATGATTCCTCAGTTGCCCTAAATGAAAGTCCCATACCTGCAAAAGTAGCAATCCACTGTCATTATTGAAGACACATGATATCCTTTCTTCAGTGTTTTCACATGAAAAACTAATCGGTCATCTGAGCTGTGTGATAAAAATGATACGAGCAGGGATATGACCTAGAGGCAAACGTTTCCTAGAAAAGCAAGATGAAAATCCTCTACCAATTGAATTTTCCAAAAGCAAAATGCCGAATTCATGAAAACACTCTTAAATTTCAAACCTTCATGAAACCTTCAAGAAACTAGATGCAAAACGGGATACATGATCATGATAGATAAACAAATTCACCCCAAATTTTTTATTTAATAATTTAGGAAAATCCCGTGTCTCCCAATTACAAGCCACAATCAATATTGCTATTCTATTACTCGAAAGATGGGCAAACAATTCTCAGAGTGGCCACCATATTCACTTGTTTTGTTTGGCAATGTATACATTTAATCTACATTAACAAAAACAACAAGAAATGCTAACGAGACATCACATTTGGAAAATCTCGGTAATTCATATTTTTACCTGAGTGTCATGAGCTTTGGCATTGCTATCCCACGTTATATCCCCACCAACAACTCTCCCATTAGACTTGACATCCACCTCCGTCGGCAGCATAAGCAAAGAAGTAAACGGCCTTTGTTCCTGCAGCAATTGTTCACCTCTAACATTACCACCACTACCATTATCACCACAAACAATAGCATTATCATCCCCAAAACCCCCATCATTCCGGTTCCCAAATTGCACTCCCTTCACACCACTCCGCCATCCGCTTCTACTCTGCGTCACCAAAGTCTCTCCTCCACCATCACCACCGCCAAAACCACAACCCTCGCCATCACCAAAACCACAACCCTCGCTCTCAACACCATCACCCATCAAATCCCTCTTAAACAACTCAAACAACTGCTTATATATCACATGCTTATATTTCCCACAACTTGGGCTCTTGGTCACATTTCCAAAAACCATAACATTGTCAATATTCCTATTACCATTATTATTGTTTTCATTAGGCACCATCAAGTCTTGAAAAGTCAAATTACCACTGGATTTATCATAAACCCAAGGCTCATTTACCAAATCATGAATGGCCCCACAACTATTATTACTCCAATTTTCAATCAACGGCTCCGGTTT
Organism: Populus euphratica; assembly: GCF_000495115.2. Classification (NCBI taxonomy): domain Eukaryota; kingdom Viridiplantae; phylum Streptophyta; class Magnoliopsida; order Malpighiales; family Salicaceae; genus Populus; species Populus euphratica. The sequence continues at coordinate 567,467 of NW_011499909.1, forward strand.
CTTCTCTTCCAAATCAAAACCCCAGATGGAAGCCAAATCAAGGGCGGAGGGACAACCAGAAAACCCTTCAACAGTAGTACGATCGTGTGAAGCAGACACGGAACAACTACCGTGAGCGTCCCAATCGCACTCTTGACAAAGTACCAAATTGTCAGTTGAGCAGCGGAAAGAAACCGGCTCCGAGCTGCAGTTGTCGCAGATCTGCGAGCGGACATGCTTTCGCGAGAGGAGGTTTGCGGAGTGGACATGTTGGTCGCAGAATAAACAAAGTTTAGCGGAGTCAGCTCGGCAGTAGAGAACTGCTGCTTGTTCACTGCAGAAATCACACGGTACTGTTTCTTTGGTTTTTGATTTGTGAGTAACCATCTTTGATGCGCTTGGGAAAGGCGAAGCCCTAAAGAGTAACGAGGAAGAGAGCGTGTCGTTCTGGGAGTGGAGGAGGAAGAAGATATTTTTTTCTTTTAGACATGAGATGAGACACGAGAGTGATAATGTTGTAATAACGATAAAATTTGAAAAGATTGGTTCCCTTTTCGAAAATATCTTCAAGATCTTTTTTCGCTGAGCTGGCATTTTAGGCTCTTTTTAGATTTTGTTTGAAACTTTTTTTATTTAAATTATTTTATATTTTAAAATTATTTTGATAAATTGATATTACAAATAAATTATAAAAAATAAAATAAATATTATTTTAATAATTTTTAAATAAAAAATAACCACTAAAATGAAAAGTATCTTCTTACAAGACTAATGCTTCTTTTTTTTCCGGTACTATAATTTAATGCTTTGGACCTACCACATTTTCTTCATTAAAGCGGTATGTTTAGGTAGTAAACTAGTAATTTAATTATTGCCTTCGCCTACGAAATTGCCCGATTTTATAGAAGTTCTGGGAAGCTGGGGGTTGGATTTTGAATTATTATCGATTTGAAGAGTCAATTCATGTACCAATCACTTGCCTTTGGGTTTTTAAAAACAAACTCTTAATATTTACTAGATTATAATGTCAATGAATAGCCGAGGATTGTATTTTTTTTACAGTTGTGTTCTACGTGTTATTCATTGATTAGAATTTTAAATATTTATGAATTATTTATTCAGTTTTGGATATTAATATAAGTATCTATTATCTAATTATTTTTTAGAATTCAATGCGAAGTATAAATATTTATTAAAATGATACAATTATAAAATCATAAATATTATATAGGTTATGAGTGAATTGTTATCTGTATACTTAGATATTAGCTTAAAAAAAATATTTAGATATTATTAACATGTTTTTAAATAAAAAATATAATTATAAATTTAAATTTTGATGTGTATTGAAAGATATTTTAAAAAAAAAATATTAAAACAATAACATATAGAATTAATCTAGATCAATATGTGTGATTCATGATCTAAGTCACGAGACTATATTAATCTTGTAAAAAATTAGAATAAACTACGAGGTTTGATGTCCATTCAACTTAATTTTAAAGTATAAAATAAAAAAATATTTAATTTTAGAAATGATAATAAAAAACACAAGTAAACTCAAGTTAATATGTTAAATTTATAATTTTGATCATGCAAAAGCAAAATGTTATCTATATACCAGGTACTAGCTTGATAGGAGGATCAAAACAATTTCTTTTGATGTAAAAAAAATATTTAGATATTGTTAATATGTTTTCTAGTAGAAAATAGAATTATGAATTCAAAATTTGATGGATATTGAAAAATAAATTAAAAAAATATTAAAACAATAATGTATAAGACTAACTCGGGTCAACCTCTGTAATTCATGATTCAGATCATGAGATCATAATAACTTTATAAAAAATAAATCACGAGATTCAATCCTCAATCAACATAATTTTAAAGAATAAAATTAAAAAAATATATATTTAATTTTAAAAATAACAAAAAAAAACATAAAAAAAATTCAAATTAACATGTCAAACCTGCAGTTGTGAGCACACACCTCACTAGATTTAATAAATTAACATTTTTTCTAGTAGAAAACATAATTATGAATTTAAAATTTAATGCATATTGAAAGATAATTTTTTTAAAAAAATATTGAAACAATAATATACGAAATTGACTTGGATCAACTTGTGTAATTCATGACCTAAGTTGTGAGACCATGATAATTTTATAAAAAATAAATTAAAATAAATTATGAAGTTCGATTTCCAATCAACCTAATTTTAAAGGATAAAGTTAAAAAAATAATTTTAAAAATGACAATAAAATATCCAAACAAACTAAAGTTAACATGTCAAACCTGCAATTCTGATCACACACCTCATTAGATTTAATAAATATTTTATAAAATTATTTTTTATTTAATTACACATCAACAAAAAAACAATTCTTATAAAATTAAACACTAATAAAATATTTTGGCGTTCACATGAGAATTGTGATAATCTAACAAAAAAAAAAACTAAAATATATTATGAAAAATAATTCAAAATCAATCTATTACTAATATTAAAAATAAAATATTTTTAAAATATATTATTTAAATATATTTCTAAATAAAAATATATATTTTTTTAAAATCTATAACAAACACACTGTAAACATTTCAAACTATGGACCTGCGAGCAATACTTGTCCAATGAAAACTTGACAGATGGCTTGGATGCTACTAAAGAAAGATGTTTGGCAAGACACACGGTCATTTAGCACTTTACTTTTTTGAACTTAAATATAATATAATCGACATTATTCTAAAAGACTACATGAATGATATAATCTAAGATTTTCCTAGTTAATATTTGAAAATGATTCAGAAGTCCAGGTTTTTTTAAGGTTCTTGCTTCTTTCTTTGATTCAAGCAATAATATTTGTCCTGATTAATGTTTTTTTTTTTCTATTTAGAGGCTGATTCCTAGATTGGTTATTTTCCTTATTTGTATTACAAATAAACTCTAGGTCTCGTAATAATATCAATAGAGGAGCTTCCTCATTGTATTTTATTTGGCTTGCCTCGACACAACAATTTCAATACAATTTTTCTCAAAGTTCTCGGCAATTTATTTTTTTCGCAATTTACTTTTCGCAATTTTATTGTTTTTAGCTCTCTGCCTTGTCATTATAAAAATATATTAAAAAAAATATTTATTTAAAAAAATTATTTTTCATATTTATATATTAAAAAAATATCAAAATATATTAATTAAAACTAAATAAAAAATAAAAACATCTAATTTTTTTAAAATGTTTTTGAAGCATAAAAATAGTCCAAGCCTTTGTTTACTAGCTTTCAGCTCATTTAATTGCGTTTTTTTTTTTTCATGTAATTAAATGATATTTTTTAGTATTTTGCGGGCCTTTCACTCGATACAAACTCTATACTTCAACTATAAATCTCTGTGATTTATTGCTCAACAGAGACTTCACTCTTTATTTGACGTAAACCTTAAGGTTTGCCAGTCAAATTTTATAACGTGGATTTACATGTCGATTGCTTGATGAAAACTTAATTTGTTTGGACTGTCTTTGTTTATTTATGATGGCATCGCTAACCTTACTTGTCTGGATTTGTTGTGCCTTGTTTTCTAAGAGAATTCGCAATTCATTTGATTACAAGATTTACAGTTGACGTCTCATCATGGGTTGAGCTCTAAATATTAAAATATATATATATATATTTACTAAAAAAATAGAGAAATAGTTGACGTCTCATCATGGGCTGAGCTCTAAATATTAAAAAATATATATATTTACTAAAAAAATAGAGAAATTTATATTGATAACACATGACTTGTGCTATAACTTTTAGATACGCTGTGTTTCTCCTAGCAATAATTATCGTGCAATGATCTTACACGGCAACATGAGAGGCCAAAATAAAAACTATATATCAAAGAAAAAAAAAATCCTTACAAAAATAGCTTTGGTTTCCTTGTTAATATATCCTAAACATGCTTGGAAAATCATTGTAGATGCATATTCATGGGGCAAATGATTTATTTTTTATTTGTAAAGTACAATAAAAAACGAAAATACTTTTTAAAGCAAAAATTTCAATATTATCTTTAAGGGGTAATTTAATACCTTCAAAATAGCTTCTTTTTTTTTTAATAATTATATATACATATAAAGAGTGAAATAATATGTCATTGAAAGTCAAAAGGTTAAAAACTGGCATTAAAGGCTTTTTTTTTCTTTTTACAATGATTACTTTTATTACTTTTATTATATCAGTTTAAAAATAATTTGATATTTTAATAAAAAAATTGTTAAAAAAAAATATCAAATGCGTATACATCACTCAAAAACCCGTGGAAAGCACATGTGCACATTAAATAGCACGTGCAGCCCTCTAAACATCCAGAAATATTCTTTTATTGTGTTATTAAAAGCATCATCATGTTCTCTTTCCTTTTCATGGAGTGAATCAAAATCTAAAGCACCCGAATATAATGTGGAAAGCGAAAGCATAATGTTAATGTTAAAGTCAAAACCACTCCGCTATAATCACGAACCACTTTTATCACCCACCGCAGTTAGAATTTTAATTTAATTTCAAACGTAATAAAAAAAACGTGTTAATTGTGTTCATGTATTTTAAAATTTCTTTATTTTTTAATTTATAAACATAAAAATACATTTTTTTTTGCAAATATGTTGTTTGTAAAATTTCAAGCCAATTTTAAACATAATATATTAATGTTTGGAATATTTTTTTTCATAAAAACAATTTATTTTTATTTTTATAAATACAATGTGCATATAAATTTTATTTATATCAAATATTAAAGAAAAAAATAATCTCTTTGAAATATTAAAAAATATAAATTATTAAAAAACAATTAATATTTAAAAAATATGAACTAGAAAAATAAAAAATCAAATAAATAGGGTATTAATTTAATTTTTTTTAAATTAATAAACCAGAAAACTAAAAAATAATTTTTCTTTTTAATTTATGCATTTTTTATCCTATAAGACTTGTTTTTATTTGCATAAATATATCATGAAAATATAACCGATTCATATAAAAATAAAAGTAAATGAGTTAAAAGATAAATTATAATAATTTTTTAAAATATTATAAAAATACAAAACTAAATTTAGTGGAACTCGTATATACAGGCGTAGGAATTTAGTGGCTGGACAGATTAATTTACGTTTCAAATTAAATAAGAGGGGGGGCCATTAGGGGAAGGGGACACGTCTATCTTTCCCTCCAAAATAGTTGCAGGAGATGGGGCGATTAATTATTATGAAAATGGTGATGATAAAAGTAAACTTCAGAGGTTGTCAATGGCGGCAATAATCATAATAGGACGGGGACCATCGAAGGAAATAAAAAGAAAACTCACGGGCGATTAATTTACGTTTCAAATTAAATAAGAGGGTGGACCAATAGGGGAGGGGGACACGACTATCCCTTTTTTTCTAAATTATAAAAAATTAGATCAGTTTATACACAATTTAATTGATTTTTAAAACTTTAAATTAATAATTAAATAAATGTTTATTGATTTATATGGGGTGTTCGGTAATCTTCATGACCCACTAAATATTCTACTAACCTAATAAACATGTAAAATACTGCTGGAATGATAAATATAGACATCAGAACTCCAATAAGATACAGTAAAAAAAATAAACCCTTTCCATCACTATATTAATAAATGGTTTGCAATAAATTTAAAATCTAACCACACGAGTAGTTGCACGAGATGGGGCGATTAATTATTATGAAAATGGAGGTGATAAGTAAACTTCAAAGGTTGTCAGTGGCGGAAATAGAAAGAAAACTCACGTGCGAACAGCCTAGAGAGTGGAGGTAAAAAAGGCTTTTTGGTTAGGCGCATAAGAGGAAAGGAAAGGGCTTGTGGCGACCTAACCAAGGCCACCGCTCGTCATCCATGACGTCCCTATCCTACCTTTTTTGGGTAGCTCACCGTCCTACGAATTCTTTTTTAATGTTTTAACTTTTATGAGTTTATATTTTAATTGAGCACCCCCACCGTCTCAGATCTTGCCTTCTTTCTCGCTGATGCCCAAGACAAAATAAATGGAGCGGCACTACTCTTAGGGTTAGGGTGTCTCGTATCTTTGTTTTGCATATAATATCTTTTTAACCTTTTTCTTCATTTTTAATATAAAACAGACATTAAGAAAGATAATTGAAAGAATTTAATTAATTCTCCAGAGTGTTAATTTAGAAAAAAAAATGGTAACCTTCAACACATAATATTATTAATTGACGTTATTATTTAACCAATTTAACCACCGTCACTAAAATAATTAAACAACTTCATTATTTCATGCTATTTATTTTATTCATTTTACCATACTGTTACTATTATTATTTTTTAATATTATTACAATTATTTTTATTATTTACATCATTTTATTACTTATATAACTTTTATTATATCACTATAGTTAATGAGAAATAAGAAAGTGCTGAGCTCCATCTCAAGATACAATAAGTTCAACCACCTTGTATAATCTCACAAGTTTGCACACTTGTAAGACTTGAAACTCTAGAAAGAACAGCACCACTTTTTCGCAAAATAAAATTATTTGATATAGGTTTTTTTTAGAGAAAAATATTATAGCTAGTAAAATTATAGATATATGTTGTATACTTATATATAGACACAAGAGTACATGTATTTAAATTCTAAATGGTTAATTAAAGATTTAATGACCATTTTTAAAAGAAAAATGGTTGTTATACTTATAACTTGCAATTAATTAAAGGTGTGTGTGTATATATATATATTTATTTTGTAACATGCAAATAAAAGCATATAATGTTTTATAAGTGCATGTAATTAAAGGACATGTACATAAAGTATTGTAACTACAAGAGAAATTATTTTTTGTAAAACAAGTCTTTAAAATCTTGATTTCCACTTTACAACATAAGCATTGTGCATGATTTTGTCTCCATATTGATTCAGATGTGGTAGGCTAAATACACTTAATAATGGACGTTTGATATTATTATCGGCTCATGCTAAATGATACGTGCCCGCTTTGTTGTTTCATAAAAAATAAGATCAAAGTCACGACAATTTTTGAAAATTATTATTTTTTAGATTCTTATAGGTGGCGCCGGCTGTCAACTCCGGACGCTGCTACGTGTCGGTCTATTTGGATTTGATTGACGCATGTTTGGATAAGATCGTCCTGCATGTCGTGCCCAGGTCGTAGGTTGGAGAAATGGAAAGGAAAGCCCGCTGTGATTTGGAGACCTGGTCCTCACCCTCCATGATAGAGAAAGTTGATATGCTAGAAGATGAAAGTCTACCATCTTCCTACGTTAAATTTTTCGTTGTTGTCTTGTGCCGCTTTTTTACAGGACAGCAAAATCACATGTTGAATTTTTGGAAGAATAGCCGCGCTTATCATGCCGACCACAAATTCATTCTCATCAATTCATGTATGGAATAGTATATGGAATTTAGTTTATTCTTTTGTTTAATTATTTCTTTCAAGGCGAGTGTCAATGAGTTTCGATTTTAAAATCTTTCGAAATCAGAGTGTATATTGACTTGATCAAATTCAAAAGACTTAACACATCAATCCACTACTTAGTTGACCAAGTAAAATTCAGATAAGACTTGATGAGGCTAATTTTTTTTTATCTAAAATAATATCATTTTGGATAAATTTAAACGAGACGTAACAAAATAACATCATTTTGTTTTTTGTTTTGGAGTTTTGTTCAAAATAATGTTTGGGATGAATCCAGTTGACTTGGAGATTGATCCAATAAACCCATAACCTGCTGAGGCCAATTTTTTTTAATCTAAAATAATATCATTTTGGCTAAATTTAAATGAGACCTAACAAAATAACATCATTTTGTTTCATGTTTTTGTTATGGAGTTTTGTTCAAAATAATGTTTGGGGATGAATCCAGTTGACTTGGAGATTGATCCAATAAACCCATAACCTGAAGGAGGTATAATAACTGTGCTTAATAGATTCAAAATTGAAATCTAATGACCATGTGAAATCTAATATAAAATCGTGAACCTTTGGAAACTTTTCATTTATTTGAGCCTGTGCTTAAAACAAAGTGAGAAACGGTACTATCTTGCCATAGAAACTATATTGAGTCCCAAGTATGTCTAGAAAAGGTACCAAACCTCCATCATTAATTCTCATGCATCACACGGTTTTAAACAAAAATCAAAGGAATATGCTATCAACATATTCATATCCAGAAGTCAGGAGGTCCTACCTCAAATAGGTTGCTTAGCCACATTGCCAAGAAGAAATCATTTTCATCAGAAGATATTTTGAGTGTTTATGTGGCTCAAGCCGATAATGCGTGTCGAAGTGAAACAGGACCCAAGCTTAAAAAATAGTTTCTTGCAGCAGCAGTCGCTTAAGAACATGCATTGTACTGTATGGAGACACTGCATACAAGAGGTGCTGATAGTCTCTAATACGCAAAATAACAATACACAGGTTGAACATAGAATTCGGCCAGGCAGATATAAATAACAAACAAACATATCATGCAGGCAATGCGAAGCTCTCCTGTGTCCAGTGGGGAGGATCCATCACTGCACAAGGATCTGATTTCTCAAAGTCGGCAACCTGCAACAAACAAGAGTACACAACAGTTTTAATGATAGCATTCTGATTACAATACCATATATACGAGAAACCTGAGACAATAGGAAAAGAAAAAAAAAGTGACAGTATGAATAGCCTTACCTTTTCTTTGCAGCTTGGGCAGTAGTGATGCTTGTGCCAGAGGCAGTCCATGGAAGGGCAAAGAAAGCAAAATCCAACCATCAAAGGCATCATGCAACCAACAACAGCTGCCAAACTAGGCTTTGACCTGTGTTACGAAATGTCATCATTCAGGAGAGGGAGGATCAGTCCATGGAAGAAAATACAGGACAATAATATAGTCTGTGAACTTCAAAAACCACTGGAAAAGTTGGATAATAGTTTTGCCCTTTTCTGTTTGTGCGGTCCTCCTCTCCAACAAAGGAGAAAAGGAAACTCTATACAAACGGAAAAGCTATGCATAAAAACTCGTATTAACTGAACTGGCAGTAATGGATAGTGTTACATAAGAGATTTGTAAAATCATTTTACTAAGAGTTCATTTGGTATGACTCACAAAAATAACTTCGGCTTTGAGTCGATTCAAAAGTTATTTTTCATAACCAACTCATGACAAAAATGAGTTAGGTTACGAGCATGTCTAGCAAAGAATGACTTTTTTTTTTCTGAATATAAGAGGTCGTGTAAGGAATCGACAAGTTCAAAGGTAAGAATTTTAAAGCTTGAATAAAGCGGCATTCTAACTCAATTTTGCAAACCTTTTGATTTAAATCAAGAGTTTTTAACTCCTGAGTAAAGCGGCATTCTAACTCAATAATATTGGTTCAATAAAAGGCTAAGAGTGGCAACAGCTTTACTAATCTCGGTTGGATACAGTATTATGTGAATCAAAAGGAAATAAATACAAGTGAAAAAAAGAGAGGAAGAAACAACTTCATTACAAGATTTCAACAACAAGAAGGATCCCGAGAAATGCCAGAAAACACATGGAAGATCAATGCCATAATGCACACAGAGAAAAGGGTTTCCATTCCCATTTCCATTGCAATAGCTCATGAAACCAAGTTGAAATAACAGGCTACATTAGAAGAAACTTCATTATTTTTTCTGGAAAATCTATATCCTCCACGACAGGAAAGCCAACTCACATTTATACCCCCACCATGACCCTGGAATTAAACTTAGAAGGTTTTGCAATTAATTGTACAATGTGATTTTGTAACCATAAATTTGATGAAAAAAACAGTACTCCTTCTATAATGGCAGCTCAATTTTGCATAAATAATTACTACTGCAATTTTATCATGAAGATATTAAAAATTAAAAACATGTATATGATTTTGTAACCTATAAGGAACAGAGAGAATTAAGTAATGAAAGATAAGTTTTAATTACCTAACGACGGTAACGCCAGAATTACCACAGTAGACGCAGTTAAAAGGAGCAGGAGTGTCGCGATACATGGTCTGTTGAATCGGGATCCCCCTTGGATCGCCGACGATTGCGTTTGGCGGTATAGCTCCGGCTTGGTACGGGTTCTGCCCAGCGTAGTAAGGAACTCCGATGACAGGTTCGTCCTTTTGCCCCATTTTCAATGAATTTTGTGATTAGAGATCGATGGGGAAGGATTAATTTGTTCTTGTTTGCAATGAGCAATGGTTTTCTCCGTGCTGGAACAATTTTTGGAGGAAGTTTCTGTCGTTGAAAGCAAAGTTGGAACGCTAGTCTACATTGACAATTAAATTATAATACAAAATAAATTTGTCGGATTTACAAGGTGGAAGATGAACGATACATGGTGCCTGGCCCTGTTAATTTTCCATCAAATTAGTTTTTCTTTCTTTCTTTCTTTCTTAATGATGTTGAAGGGGGAAAAAAAAGGTCCTTACGGTCTTTGAGTGCATTTATTTTTCATAAAATATTTTTAAATATTTTTTTCCTATTTTTTTTAATTTATTTTGGTGCATAACATATCTTTTACTTATAATTAGCTTTTAAAAGTTTATTTATTATTATAATAGTGGTTATTTTTTAAAATATTTTTATTTAATAAAAATATTTTTTAATTTTTTTAAAAATTAATATATTAAAACGATTTAAAAACACATAAAAATTTAATTTGAAATAAAAATAATTTAAAAATTCTTTCAAAAATATTTGTAAAACAGACTTTAAATTTAACTAATTATTCAAAAACATCGTGATATATTGTGATCATTAATTTAAATTTTGTGATTAGATTAAAAAACACTTTAAAGGATAAACCTAAAACATTTTAGAAGAAATCTAAATCTTGGTACTTAAGAAGCTGTTCCATAGGTTAAAATTACCATCCATATTTTTTGCGAGAGCTTTATATGATTTGGGTCACTTTATATCAATTAAATAGGTTAATTTACCAACTAAATAAAATAAGATTTAATCCTGTTGAAAGAATAAACTAAACTAATTATATTCTAGTATTAGGTAATCCACTAAATTATATTGCAACCATTACTTGGTGAAAAATCCAGAATTAATATATAATTGTACTCGTGTCCAAATGTGAAATAAATTATCAAAATTCAAAATATATAGAATCCGCCTTTATCGTTGAATTAAGTGGAAACATATACACGTTGCATGCTTATCGTTGACCGGAGAAAAAAGAATAATATTCTGCAAGGAAAGAAGATGGAAGGAGATTTAAGGAGGACAACCGGCGAAGAGCTCCTCCGTAAGGTCTTTTTTGAAGGGGAAACTTCTGATCAGGAAGGTAGACATTTCTTCAAATCCATTTTGGGACACGAAGACAGTAAAAATAAAAGAGAAATATTTTCTGTATAAAAATATAAAAGATATTCTAGAATTATCGTAAAAACAAATTTATTTATCTTGAAAAACTAGTCAAACGCAACCTTGGAAATACTTGCCGATCATTTCCAAGTTCCAACTATTCACAGAAGTTGGCATTATCCACCACTTTCTTCAATCAGGCCGAAAGCATGCACGTCGATGCTGGAGCCATCGTAATGGGCCGTAAGCCCATGGTTGCTCAAAGACAGCGCCATGGGCCACGACAAGGCGCTTCAATCTAAAACCCAACAGCCAAGCCGTTCCCGATGTCTCTTGTAGCTAGACTCGCGCCATGTCTCAAAAAATTCATTGGCAAGCATCGTTTTGCATTGAGGTCAGCCATATCACGCGTCTGTTTGAAACTTTCGCATCTGTTGCGGTGCAAGAAAAAATAAAGTTTATGTAAAAAATATTTATTTAAATAAAATAAAGAAAGGATATAAGGGATTTGTTCATTATCGTAAAGCAAATATGCAATACAAGAATATTAGAATATAAAATATTAAAAAGAAAAAAAAATCAAGTGTTCATATGACCGTATATATCCCTCCTCCCCTCTTATAAAAAGAGACAAACTAATCAAATTGTCTAATGAAAAAAGAACATAAGATGTTATGAAGCTAAACCATTAGAATGAATAATTACGTGTCTTTCCTTTATAACCGGTTGCGGTTATTGCTGTACTCAGAAACACGGGATTCTTTCCTTTTTATCTCTGTTGTTTAGTTGTGGAGCTGGCACCATATTATTGGAAAGATTAGATTTGGTTAGTTACCGAACTAATGCCCCGTTTTTATATTGGGTTCATCCGTTTATTTGAAAATTTTTGATTTTTTTAAAGATTATTTTAACGTGGTATTATTAAAAATATTTTTTTAAATATATTTTTAATTAAAAAATACATTTAATTACTACTTCCATTATGAAAACTTAGTTTGTTTTTTTTTTTTTTGTTTTATGACTATTGTGTACATAGTTAAAAAAATTTATATTTTCATTGAAAATATACCACAACAATTCAATTGTTGTTTTTAAAGCTAAGAATAATAAAAATGGTAGTTGTTGTAAATATATTGATATCAAGTATTTACTAACAAAAAAAAAAAATTAAAGAAAAGAAATTGATCATTAAACGTATTTATATTGAAAATATTTTAACCAAGGGTATCCTATCATTTAAATTCAAGGATTATATAGTGAAAACGAAACATTTTAGTTATATGAAGTATATTATTTTTAAAAAGATTCTATTTATTATGATGTTTTCTTATATTTATAAGCACTTTAATTTATTTGAGAGAACTTGTATGTATAGGACTTGCCTTATAAAGAATAAACATAAGGTTTATTTGTTAAGTGAGATTTCCGCATAAAGAATAATACTTGAAAAATTAAATGCATTGTAATACATTAAATGTAATACTCGTTAGTACAGGACTTGCCATTTATACACAAATATACAAACTTTTACTTGTAGAAATACATTATTAAATTGTAGTATGTCATAGTTGAGAAGCATCAAAACGTTAAAAAAAAATTCCATAAGTTTTGCCATCCATGATGATAAGAGCTACATTTTGATATACTTATTTTTTCTGGTATAGATATAAATGCAAATTATTTTGGAAATATATTTAGATATATCAAGAATATAAGAACATACAGGACACCTTAATTAGCACTCATTTTTAATTACACATGCTCAGATTATTTTCTCATTTCCATGTATACTCGTTTTCTCTCTATGGAACGGTGAAGGGATTTTAACAAAATTGATCTGCGCCAGTTAATGAGTGAAAACAAGGGCCCAGAAAACATTCCCCGCTATTCGACCACATAGCCATTGTAAAGGGAGGAGGCATGCGACAAACCTTGTGAATTTGTACGTGATTTATATAAGCAATTAGTAATTAAGCAAAAAATAGATATATCTATGCCATCACATGTTAATTTGCAGAACCCAAATATTATGCAAGAAGCTGTGGAGCCACGGGCAATAATTTTTTTAATGCAATGGCAGAGATAGCAAGGAGCACACTGAGGCCACTAAGGGATGTTCCCTTCATGCGCAATGCTAGACCTCATCTCGTAACGTGCAGAGAATGAATAGGAAAACTCGAAACACCAACTCCAACACACAGTAGTTAGCACCAGTCAACATTGTTAAAATAAACCATTGTTTTAAATGAATTAAACCGTGCTATATTTATCAAACTTCACATTAAAGAAATAAAATTTGAGGTTTGGTATGATGGGTGACACACATTTCTCAAATAATACACCAGACAGTGATATATCCCGAGGACTCCAGCTGGGGAAGCCAGAACCAGAAGGGAATATTAGTGCAGACTGCACACAAACACACACACACACACACAGTGAAAGAAAGCGGGAAAGGGAGTGGTGTCAAGACTGACAAGAGTTCAGAATAGATTCCACAGCAGAAAAAAAAAACGATCCATATAGTGGCCTGTAGTAGTATTCCAAAGGAGAGGGTCCCGATTACCCCATCTCGTGAAGTTCTACGTGTACGTATATAACTTTACAATATTCTTTGCTTTGAAAATATAACATGTATAATAAATAACATAAGTGCTTATAAATCTTCTTCTTCTTTTTTTAAACTTTAAACAGAGAGGTGGCTGCCCCAATACATTCGGCCTGTCGACTCTTATTTGTATGGTCGTCTGTTTCTCCTTGTCCGTTACTTATACTGTTCCTTGCTCTTGAATTTGTGATCAAGATCATTGCAGAATCAAAATTTAAGGACCTTCACTTTCAAGTTTCTAGTCTCTATCCTTCAGATTTAAAAGTTCACGCTTCAGTAAACAAAAGGGGGTTTGGCATATCACAACATGCCACCAGCACCCGAGATTCTTTTTAGGTATGGTGTCCAGTGAACTGGGTTGTGTGGTCCTCGATCATACCCTTGCTACTAAAGAACCATGACATAAATAAATAAATAAAAAAAATTAACAAACAAAAAAAAAAATTCTTGTCAGGATTTCTCTACATGCAAATAATCATGACAACAATTATATTTTTTGGTCAATTTAATCTGTGCTGTTTCTTGTATATATGCACACCTCTCTTTTAATTCGGTGCTAAAAATCAGAAGGCACTTCTTTAAGCCAAAGCAAACACCTGGTTTTGCAAGTTTATTCAAAATTTATTGTTTTTTTTTTGTTTGCAAACGCGATAATCTTGTGGAGCATATAATAAATATGTTTTGGACTTTTTACACATGCGCACGCTATTGACTTATTATATTAGGGTTGAAATCCAACTGCACATTTGACAAAAAAAAAAAGGAGAAATTATTAGGTAACTTCATTTACCGTTCTTGAACGTGAATCAATAATCAATTTTATGATAATATTCTACCATTCAATTTAGCAAAATATATCATCAATATTTAAAATAAATAAATGATTTTGATTCCTAACATGGTTAAATAATTAAGATGGTATATTCTTATACAATTGGTTATTGCATAGTTTAGACAGGTAAAATGATTGGATTTACCTGGTAAATTCTCATCTTAAAGTTATGCTAGGCGATAACATTATTTGTTAAATCTCATAGATCCTAGAAGTTACCAAAAAAAAAAAATCATCTGATTATATATAATTAGCGGGTTCTCATAACATGTCCATCTTCTAAAACTATATTACTTTAATATACTATTGATTAGCTATGTTTCGATATATTTCCTATCCGATGATTTCTATATATGAGAGTTTATATGAAGGGAGAAAGCTCTGCGTCTTTATAACGTCTATATCCCAAATCCCCAGTCCATTCTAATGAACAAAAGGGAGTTCTATAAGCAATCTCTCCTTAAGTGAATTACTCGATCGTCAAAGAAAACAGAAGAAAAAGGCAATTCGTAAATCATTTGCCGACCATGATAACATGCAAAAAGCATAGAAAGTAGCTTTTCAATAGAAAGCAGTTCGAACGAGAACGATGGGCAGCCACACAGAGAAGAAAGAAAGAAAGAAATTTCTCCGTTACTCGAGCTGATCTAATCCTCGAATTGTTTTGGCATTAGTGTTTTTCTCAGCACTATTCTTTGGGGTTGGTGTGGACTAATAGTTTTAGTTTATCAATTATATACACTTAAATATTAGTTAAACGCCAAATAGGTCGACATTGCAATCTCAAGTTTTCCTATTCAATTTGGCGAGTTCTCTGCCACGGTACGGCAAGTAGAAAAGGCTTCTCTTATTTTTCACTGCTATTCTTTCGGTAAATATGCAAGATTATGTATCCAAACACGTTGACTTTTGATTGTTTTTTAATTTTAGTTGACTTTGTGAATGAGTACAGTATTAGAAGATGCATGCTCCTCATAAACTGATACTGAACCTCCCCTCATAAATTCATCCTCCTGGTGTAAAGAAAATGCCATTAACAAATCCACGACCGAAAGGACGTCTTCCAAGGTTTAATTATTATAAATTAGTAAAAGGTTGTCTCTGACCTACAGAAACAATATTCTAACATTTGGAGTATTGAGTTTCCTCAACGATATCCCTTAATCTCACGCGATAAGACAACAGATCTGAGCTGGCTTGAGTGTTTAAGCACGAATTCAAATGCATATTGAACCATTAATTCCTCAAATGATCTAGCAACATAAGACCATGGGCTAGTTAAAAACCCCTAGAAAATAAAATGCTTAAACCTATGAAGACAGAATGGCGCAGGATCCCTTGTGTTGATTTATTGTAAAATAAGGCAAGTTGGGTGGATAGCTGGCCAGGGAATGTCCCGCTCATAAAAGATAAAATAAAAAAAAATGGTCACCAACTTTTATAGAACTCCTCACAAACTGTCAAACAAACTTCCGGCATTCTCTTCGGCAATCGCGTTTTTACCGGATCGCTTCTCTCAGGAAAAGAAGAAAAAACCCTCTTTTTCAAGAATTTGAAGCTAACACGAACCCCCCTTTTTCTTTCTCTTAATAATCATGATCATGACCCGACATTAGCTCACCATCAATTGGTAGTATGGATGGGCGTGTACCACGCTCCATCCTCTGCGTGTGTGATGTTGAATCCCGATAAGGTGATGTGAGACAAAATGCATCCCCAGTGGTTCCCTGGTGCTGACAGCTCTGGTCCCACCCAGGGTTTTGTGCAAGATTCCCACGCGCAGTTACAGCCAGAATATGTAGAATTGTAGTCCAAAGTTTGTACACCTCTAATATAATCTCTCCCCTTCTCCCAGAAGTTCTCTCCTCTTCGTATTATTATTACTACTATACAAATATTCCCTTCAAAATCTCAACCCCTAATCCTTTTATCTCCTGTTCTCTTTCCCTTTCTATCTTATAGACCCTTCTCTCTCGCTATTTCTTGTTTAATCTTCTTTAAATACATTTTCACACCTTGATTCTTAGTTGTTGAAGAAACAAAGGTAAGGAATGACAGCTCCAAACATGGCAGCAATCACAGCATCTTTGGAGAGGTCTCTTCAAAACTGTTCTCTAAATCACCACCACCATCATCAAAGTAGTGGTATTTTGGGTGGTGGGAGAGAAGAAAGGTCATCGAGTTCAGATGAGTTAGATTCACAGAATCATCTACAACAAAATTCTGATACCTCCTTGGAGCTTAAGTCTCATGTCTCTCTTCCTTACCATTGGGAACAGTGTTTAGATTTGAAGGTAAACAGACCCTTTTAGATTTGAAGTCACTTTCTATCGATTACAGTTATAATAAATAGAGATCTTGTATTTGGTTTCCTTTTTGTTTTGTTATATGGTGTCTTTCATTTACTGATTTGTATTTAATGCTTTCTTTCTGCCCTCACCTCCTCCCACATATATAAGATTAAAAAATAGGGTTTCCTTTTCGGTTTTTTTCCCTAGAAAGAACCCTAAAAAGAGAATAATACTTTCTCAATTAGTTTTGGTTTTGCCCCCTTTGAATCTATCCCAAGAATTGGTTTGCATTTCTAGAGTGAAATAAAAAGAGAAATCATGTCTAGGTAAAATTCGTTCCTTTAATAATGAATGTTCAATTTTGTTAACATAAAAAAGGAAAGTGTTTTCAGGGTTTGGTATTGGGTAGGTACATTTTGATGAAGATGGTCGAGAATAAAAAAAATGGAAATACGGCATAGCATGCTTTTCTGCTTTTACTGGTTCATGTCACTGGTTGTTATAGGGAGCAGAAAAACATTTTCTTTATGATGGCCATTAATTCAATAGCTAAATTATGATGGTCATTGCTTGTTGCCTTTTCTTCTTTCATAAATTATATTCTGATCATGAATCGTATCTTTGTTTATGGCTTTACTTTTCTTTTTCTTTTTTTGCTTTTTCATAAATTACTTTTTTTTGTCCTGGGTGTAAATGCAGACAGGGGAGATATACTACATAAACTGGAGGAATGGAATGAAAGCAAGAGAAGATCCAAGGATCACACAAGAATACAACGGAGGTTTCTACTCAGAAGATGACAGCTCATATGATAGCGAGGAGTCATCATCAGAATCATCTCCTTCTTCCTCGAGAGAGCATTATCATAATAGGCTACAGAAAGAAGACCATGTCTTGGTTGTGGCTGGTTGCAAGAGCTGCTTCATGTATTTCATGGTCCCAAAACAGGTGGAAGTTTGCCCCAAGTGTAATGGCCAACTTCTTCACTTTGACAGATCTGAAAATGGGTCGCCTTGAATCAGATTTCTTGTTTGATTCTTTTACTTTGTTTCTATGTTCTTTTTTCTTCCATTCTGGAAACTCATTTGTGTGCTTTTGATGGAAATTCAATGCGGAAAGATCATGAAACGCGTGACAAATGAGTTGTTACTTGTTAGCTTACTACTAGTATTCTACCAGATCTTTGTTTGTTTGTTTGTTTTTCTTATAGTTATTTTGTACCATTGCTTTATTATGGAAGCCATTGACATTGCCGAAGAGTCCTTAGGGCTGGTGGCAAGGTTAATATACTCGAAAGAACAGCTGTTTTTCTTTTTTTTGTCAATGATTGCAACATGTAGCTCTCCTTCCTTATCTTCCCTTCTTTAATTTTAATACAAGAGTATTTCTTAAAATGTGTTAAAGAGAGTGCTTCGAATGCACTGCGTGCTATTAATATTTGTTCCACTTCGTTTGTTTAATTTTGTGTTTTCCTGCCACTGGTATGCTAAACTGCCAGCACATTGGAATCATAGTTTATGAGTAATGTCAAATGAGAGAACATTTGTTAATGTCTTGAACATTCTGTGCTTGCAAGCTGCTTGTTTCAAGTTTGATTTAGATGGGGGGAAAAAACATTGCTTAAGTTTGTTTGTGTCCCGATTAACAGTCCTTGTAAAATCATTAGCACGTATAATGTAAGTCTATATATATATATATATATATATATATATATAAAAATTCACAG
>NW_011499909.1:586615-711727 GCF_000495115.2 Populus euphratica
AAGTCTATATATATATATATATATATATATATATATATATATATATATTTATATAACAATTCACAGAAAAATTTTATAGTGAAAATTGTTATTTTAACACTTGGACGTGTCATCTCTCATCTGTGCAAAAAACCCGTTATTTGCTTATCATATTTTTATACTATATGTAAGAATTTTAAAATGGGATGAGGCTCTTATCTTATATCATATGATACGCTAGTATCAAAAATAAAAGACAAATAAGACGTTAATGAAGCTTTGACGAGAGAGAAATAAAAAAATTGAATAAAAAACTTTAGATCAAGTTTTAATTTAAGAGCTGTGTTGGGTTTTTTTCTTTTTGTGAGAAAAGCTAGAAAAATGATAATGAAATTACTTCCATGCTATATGATCAACTCTTATCAAAGCCCTTTAAATTATTAAAAGGATTATAATAATATAATAATTGAATTATATATGGTTTATATTTTTAATATTTTTCAATTAAATGCTTTGTTAATAAATTGATTAAATCATTTAATACAATTTTGTAATTTTTTTTTAAGATGAATATATACGTTGAGATTATGGAATATACAAGAGTCATGTTTAATCGTTTTCTTTACATGCGAACCCGAGAGGACAGATTTCATGAGAAGGTCAGATGGGGGACTAGATAATTACTAATTTACATGTAATGTTATATTGCGGCTTAGATAATTTTTTTTTAGTATAATAAAAGAATATATAAACCATACATTGCGGCTTGGATAAAAAAAAAATTAGTATAATAAAAGAATATATAAACCATAAAGAACTACGATGATATTTAGTGATTAACCTTGAACTTATTTTTATTTGAATTTTATTTAAAATATGAACCAATTAACTTGGACAATTTAAAAACAACTTAGTTGATTGATAAAAAAAAATATAGGGATTAAATTAAAAAAAATTAATGAAATTGACAGGAAAAAACCTTCTCATTCACTTATTACTTGGCTCGAGTTTAAAATTAGATCATGTGAGAGTTGTTCTGATATAACCTAATAAACTTGGCCGGTTCAGAGACAACCCTGTCGACTAATAAAAAAATATGAAATTAATTAGAAAAAAATCTTCTTAACTTAATTTATTATCTAATTAAAGTTTAAAATTAAATTATGTGTAATGTAATCTACTTGATTTGACTGATCCAAAGAATTATTAAAAAGAGTTTGAAGATAAAAAAAAAGATTAAATTAAAAAATAGAGGTGAATTAATAATAAAAAGCTTTAGTGTCATAGGTGAACAGTGAAGCTACATGATATTTTTCAAGCTTTTTAGTAGTATTAAGTAATTATACACACATATCCATGATTTGTTTTTTTTATTTCTTTACTTTTTCCTATCATAATAATACAAAAATACTCTTAGTTCATTTCAACTAACATCCATGGATGAAAAAACATAATTTAATTAAATAAGTATAATATAAATTTTTTTAAACTAATCAGAAATCAATTAGATTATTGATATTTTAGAATATAATTTTTAAAATTTGGACAAATAAGTATCATTCACTAATATTTTTATTTATTATGTTCTTGCTTAAATATAATAAAAATAAAAATAATTATATCAATTATCACAATATTGTTTCTATAAAATCATTATATAGAATCCTAATATGAATGAAAATTTGTTTATTTATAAATAATTAAATTAATTTATTTATAAATAAATAAATTATCAAAATTAGAATATTGTGTACATTGTGAAAGTATTATTAAATAATATATTTTATAAGCTAACATGTTTAAGCTTGACACATTATCAAACCCACTCATGATAGAATTTAGTTCTGGCTAGATACGATGTGTCTTTACTAGAGTGTGTTTAGTGTTATTATCTGCTAGCTCAAGACACCTGATCATTAATAAAATTATATTTATATATTTTTTATTTAATGTTTTTTTAATAAAAATATACTAAAAAAATCTTGGTTTATTATTTTGCTATTAAATTTAGTCCAAGGCACCCAAGGAATCGGGGAAAAAAAACCTTTTCATATTTTTTTTATTTTTAAAACAATAAAAATTAGATTTAATAAAAAAATTCCAAACAGTAAAAAAAATTCTAATTAATCTTTATGATCCTATAACCAATAGCAATCTTTATTGATGCCATTCCATATCTGACTCTAGTTTGATATAATCTAATAAACTTGGCTGGTTCAGAGACAACCCTGCCGACCAATAAAAAAATATGAAGATTAAATTGAAAAAAAAAGATGAAATTGATTACAAAAAATTTTCTTGACTTAACTTATTATCTAATTAAAGTTTAAAATTAAATCATGTGAGAATTACTTCGATGTAATCTACTTGATTTGACTAATTCAGAGAATTATTAAAAATAGTTTGAAAATAAAAATAATAATAAAAAAAATCAAATTAAAAAATAGATGAATTAATAATAAAAAGCTTTAGTGTCATAGGTGAACAGTGAAGCTACATGATATTTTTCAAGCTTTTTAGTAGTATTAAGTAATTATACACACATATCCATGATTTGTTTTTTTTATTTCTTTACTTTTTCCTATCATAATAATACAAAAATACTCTTAGTTCATTTCAACTAACATCCATGGATGAAAAAACATAATTTAATTAAATAAGTATAATATAAATTTTTTTAAACTAATCAGAAATCAATTAGATTATTGATATTTTAGAATATAATTTTTAAAATTTGGACAAATAAGTATCATTCACTAATATTTTTATTTATTATGTTCTTGCTTAAATATAATAAAAATAAAAATAATTATATCAATTATCACAATATTGTTTCTATAAAATCATTATATAGAATCCTAATATGAATGAAAATTTGTTTATTTATAAATAATTAAATTATCAAAATTAGAATATTGTGCACATTGTGAAAGTATTGTTAAATAATATATTTATAAGCTAGCACGTTTAAGCTTGACATATTATCAAATCCATTCATGATAAAATTTGTTTTTGGCTAGAACTAGTGTGTCTTTACTAAAGTGTGTTTAGTGCTATTATGTGCTAGCTCAAGACACCTGATTATTAGTAAAATTATATTTATATATTTTTTATTTAATGTTTTTTTAATAAAAATATACTAAAAAAATCTTGGTTTATTACTTTGCTATTAAATTTAGCAAGTTAAATTTAGTCCAAGGCACCCAAGGAATCGGCAAAAAAAACCTTTTCATATTTTTTTATTTTTAAAATAATAAAAATTAAATTTAATAAAAAAATTCCAAACAATAAAAAAAATTCTAATTAATCTTCATGATCCTATAACCAATAGCAATCTGTATTGATGCCATTCCATATCTGACTCTAGTTTACAGGTTGTAATTTCAGGCCTTCAAAATTCAAATTAGTGGTCTGAACATCTGAGATATTCGCATAAGATGAGAATTACGGAAGGGGACATCAGCGTTTGACTATTTTACTCCTACAATACAGACTACTTTTCAAAAGGTAAAAATGGCATCCAGATTTCTTCTTCCAGATCTAGATCGACGACCTGCCAACGCAATTCATGGGGGCGTTGGTAGCTTTTGGTCAGGCAGTGCTTTTTAAAAAAATTATTTTTTAAAATTTTTATGAGTTGTTTTGGCTTATTGAAATTAAAAATATTTTTTTAAAATTTAAAAAATACTATTTAAAAATATTTTTAAATAAAATTAATTTTAAAAAACAATTTCTTAAACCGCAATTGTTTCAAGAACCGTTCCAGACAACCTTTCACCGTACAAAATGGGGTTTGATTTGAGACAATTAATTGAGAAAAATTCAAATTCAATTGTGCTGAACCACGTTAGAATCTGTCGCCTTTAAGGTGTTAGTTAATTAGGTTTAGTCAACCTAACAATGCAATAATTAGTAGACATAGCTTATGATCACGTTGTTGGGTGTCCAGAAGTCCCAAGTTTTCGTGTTAGAAAAAAAAAACTCCCAAGTCTTCTTTCCGTTCTCTTACGGAAATTAATTAATGCCTACTTTTCCAGTGTTTTATTTCTCGATAAATTTCTTTTCTAATTATGATATTGCGGATTTGAGTTTGCAACCACCGGACGCAGATTTTTACTTTGAAAAGTACGGGAGGATTGGAGAAGTCAGCACTTCGTCGTCAGGTTCTACGTTTGTAAACTAGAACGTTTTAAATGCGGTTGCATTTATAACATTTTGCCGTCAAAGCTTTAATTATTCAATGCTTGGCTAGAAATGCATGGACGTTGGATGGGCATTCTTAAAAGTCTCACTAAGTTCTTTAATAGGAAATCACTTCGTTGTGTATTTTATTTTATTTTATACTTTTTTTTGTTATTTTAAAAATTATATAAAAAATAATTGAGATTTTTATAAGTTTATAAAGCTTTACATAAAAACAACAATAAAAAAATCAAAAGTTAGAACAAAAAATCTTTTAAAAAAACCCAATTTTTATTTCAATCAAGTTCAATTCCAATTCAATTAACAAGAAACCCACATCGATAATGAAGAAAACCGAACAGAAGATGACCAAGAGATGATAAATAGTTCTCAATCTTTATTTTTATAATCGACGACAAATTGTTTCAAACGGGTTGCTATGGATCCAGGTTTGGAGTCTCGTTGGGCCATGGTTCGGGCGTGAGAAACCATCCTTATGTGCTGTTCTGCAGCCGCAGTTTCGTGTTTTAGAGAACCGGGTTTCTCTTATTGTTTGTTTGTGCAACGCTCATATCCAGAAGGCTTTTCCTCCCTGGTCAGGTCAATCCTATTCTTTATTATTTTTTTAATAGTAGTCAAGTGAAAAGATTGAGAAGATTTAATCAATGACATTGAAAAAATAATAAACTGATTAAAAAAAATTACAGTAAAAAAACAAAGAAACAACAAAAAAAAGTAATTAAATTATGAATCACTTCTTCACGGAATTTAAATATCTAGTTAGATCAATACATGTATAAATATAATTTTAAAATTTAACTTCAAGTCATTGAGCTAAACGATGAAATTTTAAATTATAAACATCATTAAAGATCAGCAAATTAAGAACTAAATTGTTATAGATAATTCAGATAGACTACAAGATATCACAACAAAGCATATAAATGATTTTGCGCTAAAATTTTTCATGTAACAAATGATTACATTCCTGCAAAAAAGCAAAAAAAAAGCTGAAAAGTCTTTGACATACACCGATCGGACACGCATCAATCCTATTCTTTATAATTCACCATTCCCTCTACTTGAGGTCTAGCAACCAGTAATCTATTTAGCAACTCCATCAAAACACAACGTATTTATACAAAGTGGTGTGTGTCTGTGTTGGGAAACGAAGGGTGGCGAGGAAAGAGGAAACACCTTGTGCCACTTCAGTCTAGGTTTTCCTTCTGTCAGTCTGTGTCACTGCTACATTCGTTTTGTATACCATCTTCCCCCAGGTCTTCCAACAAACCAAGGCATTTGTCCTTTCGATACATGGCAATAAATGGAATCTAGAAACCAAAACAGCAATAAATTGTAGAAATTCTAAAGTGTAGCATTAATAAATGGAATCTGGAAACCAAAACAGCAATAAATTGTAGAAATCAAAACAACAATCTTTATTGTTTGTTGTGACCTGACCATGGTTTTCAGTTAAACACTTGCTTGTTTATGGGTAGTTGGTGTCTTGTCGAGGATTATCTATGCAGTGAATGCAGATGCTAAACTTGTTTGGAATTGGAAATTAAGTTTCTATATGGGGTTATTTTGATCACTTCAATTAATTTATATTTTTCTTTAACATGCTTTTTGTAATTTTAAAAACAATGAAGGTAAAATGTAGAATAGAATAAAATATAAGGATGATAAGGTAATTTTGCCTTTATAAAATGCTATTTTTTTCTCTTCATTTTCTTTTGCAAGGATTTGTTTATAACATTTTACTAATAATTAATAATTCGAGTTTCTTTGTGAATGAGAAATTCATCATAAAAATAAAAATAAAAACAGAAAGAGATAGAGAGGTTTTTTTTGTTTACTTGATAAGCCGAAAATTAAGTACTCATGAGAAAAGGGGAGCAGAACATACTGTACAATTTTTTGTTTGTTTTCAATTGTTGGTTTAATTGTAGTAAATAACTAGACATATGTTATGCACTGAGCTGCAAAATAGGTTAAATTTCATGTTAGGATTTTTAAAGAAGTAAAAATATTTAAGATTCAGATTATTACCTTGGTTGAGTTTAATAGACTCAATTAATTTAATAATATAATTAAAAAAATATTAATTAATTATAAAAAATAAAGTGACAATATCATACTAGAGATAAGAAAAACAAAATTTATTAAGGACTCCCTATCCCCCTACTAAAAAAAGCTCGCCAAGATGGTTCTAACACTAATTTAAATGGCTACATGATAACATCAAAAGAAACTGTATGCATTATTCGAGCAACGACCCTGAAAATAAACTAAATAAAATATTATGAAGTGAACATCTCATACTTATATTTAATAAATTAATTTAATTTAATTCAAAAATAATTTTTTTAAAAAAAGAATAACGAATAAAAATACTTGAAATAACTCAGGTTATTTTTAAAATTAATAAAAAACTAAAAAAGAAAAAAATAATGGAAAATAATGGAGCTTAATCTCCAATTAAATAAACATCGAAGGCTAAAATTGAAAAAACATGTTCTTAATAAAAGGAGAAAAAATCAAGTAAGTCCGTAAAGAAAATCAAGTAAGTCTATAAGGATCTCCTAAATTTGAATCAATTTTCTAAACTCATAACATGTGAAACCTTAAATTTAAGCTTATTAAAGAAGGTTATTTTTGAGCTAATTTAGAAGGTGTTTGTTTACGTGATAGCTTTAGCGTTTAAAGCCGACCACATAAACATCATGTTTGATAACAAAAAAAAAAACTTAACACAAACACTTAACTGTTTGTGTGGAACCCATGTTTTTTGAATTGAAACCGTCGGTTCCACGAAGCAATTGAGAGCTGCTTCTTCTTGTGTTTATCAGGTGAATAATTATCTAGGCACTGTTCACTTGAACAGTATCCTAATAGACCGTGTTCGGCCCGGTAAAAAAAATTAATTTTTTAAAATTATATTTTACTTAAAAAAATAATGTTTAATAGTATTTAATAATACTACATAAATTATAAAAATATCACATGATGACATGATATTTGTAGAATTTAATCACAATTTTAATTTGTTTTTGAAGATATTTTACTGATTTTGCACAAAAAAACTATAAAAACTATAGTTTTTATCATATGAATTTCATATATGATGAAATTGTAGATAAGTTATGGAATAATAATTTTTTTTTATTTAATGATATAATAATAATAATAAAATTTTTACTTTTAAAATAATTATATCATTTTATCATAAAAACAGAAAGAAATCAATTTTAAAACTCTCTGATTTAAATAGTAATATAGTCATTTGAACTTTATAAATACAAAAAATCTTTTTTATATTTTTTATCAATATAATAATGAACAATAAAATATTGTGAATAAATCATCCTGATAAAGGCAAAGTAATCATTTGACTGTGAATTGTTACAATAAAAAAACCCAAGCATTATAAATTTTTATTAATTAGTTAATCTTCTAATATTATAATAAAAATTTAAGAAGCTATCTTAATTTTTTTTTTATTTGATACATGTTTTCCAAAGCTCAATAATTAAAAAAAATGGTGTTTTTGTTATATCAAACAAGATAGTCTGTGTTTTTTTAAATATAAAAGATAATAGATTTATTGATGGTATAAATTAAACAAAGATAGTCTGCGTTGGATTTCTGTCGATCCCAGTTTTTAACTTCATTAGTTATTTAATTATCATTCGTTTTGTATATTGTTTTATTAATGTACGTATGCAAATATCTCGATTATTGTAACAATGATATATATATATATATATATATATATATGATTTGTCAATATTCAATTATAAACATCTAATGTCAATTTCCCCGCACCACGGTATCATGCTAGTTAACAGTACAAACAGGGAATATTATGAGCAGCTTTTTCAGTTTTCAGACCCCAGGAGTCACTGTGTGTCGAGGTCCCTAGCCACCATACGACCTTTCCACCGTTTTATCTTTACCAAATCTCAAGTTGGGCATTTTTACCACTTCCAGTACAGATGCAAGAAGGGTGATGGTGGTCATGTTTGAGAACTCAAAAATATCTAGGAATAAGTATTTATAGCTGTTGTATTATGGGTTAATCACATATTTTAGTAAGATAATCTATTATTTATTATTTATAAAATTTGTCGCTTGATATAAAAAGCATGTAACATAAAAAATAATATTTTTTTGATGAAATTTAAGAATTCTTAAATAATAAAATTAGTGATATTTAAACAAATAACTATAATAAATAAGAGAATAAATAATTATCTAGAATAAAAGTGTTTGTTTTTATTTGATATAATAAATACTCTAAAAATTTAAAAAATATTTTTATTAAGAATATAGATTATAAATCTTTTATCTTTAATAATTTAATAAGTATTTATAATCTATATACCTTGTCTTTTTATTTAAATAAAAAGATTGAAGAGTCACTTTGCCCTGATAGCATTAATGATGGGTAAATATTTTATATACATATATTAATAAGAGATAAATATATTTAATATAAATATTAATAGAAAATAAATATCTCTTATATAATCTCTTATATATGTATTAATAAGAGATAAAAGTGGTTGGACTCATGCTACAAAGTTAAGTTTAAAGGGGGCTACAACACACATTAAATCCAAGTTGTGATTGGTATATGTTTAACGCTTAAACCCAGTCATATTGCTTAAGCTCATGAGAGCGTTAGGCATAAACTCAATACTTGGTCTCAAGTTTAGCATCAAAGCCTACAAGACTCTAGGTACATGCTCTGTGTTTGGGCTTAGACTTCACATCTAAGGTTAAGGGGTGTTTGGTATAAGTCTAGCATCTAGACTCAAGTATAATGTATAAGCTCAAAGTAGATTAAGTGAGGGCTCAACACCTAGGCATGGGTGAGCTACCCAAGCCCTCGAGGCACTCAAGCTTAAGCTCCTCTCTTAGGCTCACAAGGTGTTGGGCGTGGACCTTGCACCTAGCTCAAGTGTGTTGCCTCAGCCAATAAGGAGCTAGGGGCATGCTCGAAGCCTAGCGCCCAAACTCGGGAGTGTTGTCCTGAGCCTACAGTGTGAGTATTTGGGTTGAAGTGTTATGTCTAATTAGACTTTACATGCAACCAAATTAAAAAATGTTGGATCTGATAGCTTGTTAAAGTTTTATCCACCCGAGCCCGGTTCATAGCTATGTCAAAAGATATTAGACAAAGTTAAATTCATATTATCTGAGCATAATATTCTACTAAATCTAGAGATGTTAAGTATCGATAGAAGCCTTCTTCTATCAATAGATTATCACCTTGTATTATTTATGAAGGGGTAAAAATATTGATCCATCATATGGATATTCTTTTCATTTATAAACAGCCCAGCATAAACAAATTTGTATTACAGACAAGAATAAGTTCCTAGCTATGCCAAAAGATTCAAGAAAGTGAAAATTGACAATGTATGAAGCTCGAAATACAACGCTTATAAAAGGAAAGTCCGGCATGCAAAAAGATGAGACATGGCACAGTTGCTTGGTCTGAGAAGGTGAGGCCCTTCGTCCTAAAATATTCGAACTCAGACGCACGCAGAGATGCTTTAGAGATGGTCCACGGGAGTAGGTCAGTCATAGCTGGAATTAAATGAAGAAGTAGGGACCCTAAGAACAAAACAAGGAAACCTTTTGCTTGACAGCAGAAAGGAATCTAAGCTGTGACGGATTTGATAAGGGGGAGATGATATTAACATTTCAAAAAAAGTTAACGATACTTCTTCCGTTGCCCTAACTTTTGATAGAAACATGAATGTCATGATCTCCCTTTTCATCAAGGTTGCATGGTGCACTATAAAAAGAGAGCATATAGAAAAGGGTGGTGCAGGTTAAGTTGGTCTCTTGTTCTAAATTTGTGTTCTCTTGATGCATATACAATGTTCTGAAACTTTCTTTATGCGTGTTATGTTCAGGAGCGTATAGTGCTAGGATTTAGAGAAAACAATTAAGGTTCTCAAGCCTCATATTACAAATTTCAACTATGAAAAAAATTATAGAAGAAACTCTGATACATTCTTGAAGACTTTTAATTCATAAATTCTGTTGAAAAAAATAAGCAAAATCTGACACAGCAAAACAATTCAAAACTAAGGAGGAGAAATAATTAACATTTAAAATTAACTTTAAAAAATAGCATAAACAACAACTTTTGAAATTAATTTGAGGGTTTTCTTGATTTCAAATAGCTATATCCAATCAATACTTGTCCAAATAGGCTTGGAAAATCTCTTGAATGAATTTAAATATAATTCAATAATCAGTCTAAAAATTATTTTTGATTTTTTTATTAAATCACATGTTTAGCACACTCCAGTTCTTTATCTTATATAATTAATCTATAGATTAACACATCTACAATGCATTTCACATCTCAATGATTATACCAATATAGATTATTTTCCAAAAAGAAAAGTATCCTAATCAATTTTTCACCAAACACGTTTTAATATATCTTAAAAAAATAATCAAATAAAACTTCTCAATTCTATATTTTTATAGATCTAAAATAGCTTTCAAGCAAAGATTTCAAATCCCATATTTACCATCACCATTATCACCTTCTCCTTCACAATCCCATATTTACCATCATCATTATCATCTCACTATTATCACCATGATGATCTTACTATCACATTTTCCTTATCTTCCTCCACTATCATTATCATCTTATTAGTATCACTATAATCATCTCACTTTTACCTTTTCTTTATCTTCCACCACCATTATTAAAAATATTTTTTAAGTCAACTATTAAAAAAATTTTACTTGAAAATTTTTTATATAAAATTAACAAATATTTAGAATATTTTTCAAGCAAATTAACTATTAAGAGTGCATTTGAAATCCATATAAGCTATGTCTTAATTAGTTCACATACATTTATCATCAATTTATTTATATTCAAGGAGTCATTGCAGTTGCTTTTGATATCTCGTCCCTTCTTTTTGTTCAAGCAAGCAAAAACTTGATCTTAAAATACTCCCTTTTGAGTTATTCACACTGCCTTGTGAATTTTTAAACCAGCATATTGACGAGGGTGTTGCGGCAGATTTGTAATCTCCTTTAAATGAGTGTTAATATAAAAAGATAAAATATATATACATATACAATCATTTTCAATTGAGCATTCATGAACGGCATTATCAACCACCATAAATACTATATAATCTCTAATAAAAAAAGAAAAGAAATATTTGTTGAATTCCCGGCAATCTCTTTTCCCAGACATCACCAGGTCGAAAGAAGTGAATTCAGGTTGGATTCCAGGAGAAGAAGGTGAGCTAAAAAGACAAGGAAGGAACAATGGGGTCAGGAATTATTTGCCCGTACCTCGCAGCGTACTGAGCTTATAATAATCCATCCGCAAAAGCCCATTACATATACTATTCAGAACAGCCTGGATGTCACGAGCTAGCAGAAGGCTAGGGCCTCTGGTATTGTGTCCCGGGCCCATCTTCAAATTATTGCTCTAAAAGGCAGCGCGCTACATGGACATGGACCGTTCGATGATCCAAAAGGGAAAGCAATGCACATGCACACAGTCCATTATAAATGCATAATGTCCAACAACTATGTGACAGGCACTAACATCTTGGGGAAGACTAAATTTAAAATAGATTTTTAAAGTGTTGCCGTTCATTTCAATTGATATTTGATCATGTATGGTGAAATTCTAATTTTACCTTGCATTAAGCTTTCTCAATTACTTTTTTATTTTTTCCCTCTTGGGCTTATTTCCCTTCAATATCAGTTCCATGAGGCTATTTTTGTTTTTTTTTTTACCTCTTGGGCTCATTTCCCTTCAATATCAGTTCCATGAGGCTCAAGCGATCTGCTGGGTGCTGACCAAAAGAAGCAATGGGCCTAGTTTGGATACACCAAGCTCTTGGGTTGGATTAAAGCAAGAATTTCCAACTCTGAAATCAAGCTCTTAATCCAGTCTCGAAATAACCCTTCCCTTTGGCATCCTCTTTCAATTTGTATGGGAAAGTTGGTCTAAACTAGGAAACTATCTTAATTTGAAAATGTCACAGATAGATAATAGTCATCTGAACTGCTGCATGTTACGTTAAGAATATATTATTAAATAGGTATCCATCTTATATATGTATATATTTCTTTTGATTTTATATCAACATGTAAAAAAATTGATTTATTTAGAATCAATACCAGGGATCTATGTTTGACAGGCATTACAACACACATTGTTCCAACAAATAAAATACATTTTTCTTAGCTAAAGTTAGTTAAATCAAATGTTATTATAATATCTGGTGTTGCAAATCTAATATATGGTTTCAAAAAAGTAAATATTATGTTCCATAAAGGAGCAAAATTAGTTATAAATGTATTGTTTTCTAGTAGAATTTTGAAAATTAATGCCTAGCAAAATTAATTTCGAATAATGACTTAAAATGGTTCCAGGTACTAATTAGGATATTTTCTTTGAAATTAGGAGAGGCATCTAAGGTTGGACTCGCAATCAACAAAACACATTCATTTTTTTTTATTCTATTTATTTATCATATATAAAATACATTTATATATAGATTTATTACTTATGTATCTTTTGACCTATAAATAGAGTTATTTCAATTTAACTGGATAGAGAGATCTTTTGATTTTTTATTATGTTTTTTTTCTCTATTTATTTGCCTATTAGTTATTTCTTTTAGTTTATATTATATTTCTTTTTTAAAATAATTTTTATATCACTATATATTTTTTATTTTTTATTTACCATGACTTCATAATAATATGTCAAACATTTAGAGACGATTATCCTTTTCATTTTCAATCCAGACTCATCATATAATTGATGCGGGCTGAACTACAACTTAAATGCAAATGCTCATGTATCACAAGAACAACATTGCAATTTTTTTAGGATGTTACTAGATGAGTGATCATTGCAATGCCACACATTGGACCCAACCATTTCTAACATAAAAAATGATTCTCAGGAGATAGTAATGTTTTAAAAAAAAAGTAAGAAAAATATGAGAATCAGGCTATATACTTGACTGGATTCGGTAAATTTAGTTAATATAATAATATGATAAAAAAATAAAAAAATAAAAAATAGCTTAAATTATTTTAAGTTAATTAAAAACAAAAAATAGCTTAAATTATTTTAAGTTAATTTACTAAATTCATGATTCGACACATAAGATCAAGATAATTTTACAGAAAAAAAAAATAAACAAATAATGAAACTTAATTTTTAACAAACTCAATATTAAATGATGAAATTAAAAAAAAAAAACATAAATCAATTCGAGCTAACTAGCTAAACCCATAACTTTGATCTTGAGATCAGGATTATCTCTTAAAAGGAAAACTTGAAATAATCATGAAGTCAAATTCTTGATCAATAAAATTCTGAGCAATAAAATGTTAAGGGATGAAATTGAAAAGAAAAATTTTAATAAAAAATTATTCAAAACAAAACAAATAGCAATAAAAAAATAAAGATCAAATTTAACATAAAAATAAAATTAAATTGAATATTGAAAGATGAAATTCAAAATTAAATTCAATTAAGAAAAATATTCAAAAAAAAATTAATAATAATTAAAAAAGGAAAAAAACATAAAAAAAAAATCAAATTTAAAAGCTATCTCAAATAAAACAAGTAGAAATCAAAATAATATGAACCAAATATGACAGATAAAAAAATTAGAGGATAAAATTAAAAAAAAAAATTAATTTTATAAATTACTTTAAATAAAATAAATAATAATAAAAAAAAAACATAGAGCAATTACAAAGGAAAAACAAATTGAATGTCTACTTTAAAAATTTAGAGAGTCAAACATGAAATTAAGTAGGAAAGAGAAAAGAATGGAAAAAAAAAAACTATAAACACCAAATTAAAAATCAATAAACTAAATGTACCACCGCCACCTAAAAAAAAAGGGTCAGTTAATATGATTCCAACATTAATGAAGATTATTTTTTATCGTCATATGCATTGCCTAAAAACAATAGAACACCACCTAAAAAAAAGGGTCAGTTAATATAATTCCAACAACATAAATAAAGATTATTTTTTATCGTGTCATATGCATTGCCTAAAAACAATAGAACGATATATATACTAGTGCATATAATTCATATGTCACATGTCAGCTAATTTTAATCTTATATTATATTTAATTTTTATTAAAATATTAAATCTTTTTTGATCAACTTAATTATAACAAAAAAATATAATGAAAATTAAAAAAAAAATCTTTAAAATATCAATTAAATAAATTTTATTTTTAAAGATAATTTATTTATTTTATAGTGTGTTAAAAATTTAGAAAAACAAAATTGTCCCCAATTATTATAATGATAACTAATAACCCTAGACAAAAAATTATATTAACCTCATTCACCACCGCCACCGGGTAAGTCTCCAAGAGTTTACCTTGTTTTAATGTTTATGTTTCATTCAATTTTCCTTTTTACGGAATTGATGTTTCTCTTAATGATCTAATCATGATGGAACTTCTGTTATCCTTTTATTTGATATACTTTACAGAACTACTTAGCAATGCTTGCTTGACTTAGCTGTCTATGGATTAAAGAAAATACGGCTGCATATGCAATTTTTTGTGATCATATTTTGTGAAATTCAGGGATTCCACCTCCATATCCTCCCCAAGATTTTCCGCCGCCGCCGCCGCCCACCGCCTCCACCGCCTCCACCGCCTCCACCGCCAGTTCCTGCACCGCCTCCACCTGGCTATCAAAGCTATTTCTATGAAGGCCCTGTACCCCAACCTCCTCCTCCACCTCCACACACACCACTTGTCCATCATGATCATGATGACAGTAGTGGTTGCTGTTCATTCCTAAGAGGATGGTACGTGTGATATCTACCGCTATTAATTTTTGGCTCCTCATCTTTTAAAAGCATGATTATTCATTCAATTTGTTTCTTGTTCTACAATTTTCTGGAGTGCATCTCATTTGGGTTTCAGCTTCCATTGAAATTAATTTTCCCCGTGTTATTGAGCCCTTGGAATTTGTTACATGAAGAGGAGGTGTTAATTCTTAGAGGTTCACTTGTTTTGTCTGATTAATATATTTTATCTGTCACTCCAGTCATTGACTTAATGCTAGAATTGAAAACTGGTGATCTAGCTAGAACCTTTACTGGATCGAAATATGCATGTGTTTAATAACTCCCTCTCTCTCTCTCATGCATGCATGTAAATGTGAAAAATAAGCTAGAAGTCTCGAAACAACTCTAAACGTCGATCAAACTTAACTCCTAACCTTCGACTCTTTTAAGTTGCCCTACGTCCAAGTTTCCGTCTCCTCTGGCAATTTCGCCAGAGAACATCTCTGCGAAAGCCGAAACCTAGCTTGTTTAATCTAATTGCACGCCACAGCCATATGAATCTTAAAAAAAAAGAATTTTGCAAAAGCATATGCAATCAAGCCTCTTAAAGCAATCCATGACAGAGGAAACTCCACTAAGTACGCAGGTAAATTCATCATGAACTGATATGGAATGCATCATGAAGAGATTGAGTTAAAGCACTACATCCAAAACTTCAGATGAAAAGGAGCCTCAAAAAAATAAACTTCCTTTCAATTTAGACCCATTAGAAGAACATTAAGGTTAGAATTGTTTCATACTTTCCTAGCACTCAAGATACTGTTGTGTTTGCTTTTGTATCTGCTTACACGGCTTAATTTCTACTGCTCATCTTGATTCCTATAAACATCATGCTGAAGCAAATTTGCACTTTACTTTTCATTAACGTTGTTGTACCCCAATAAGAAGTTTGCACCTAATGTCTAGCTCATGATAGTGACCAGAGCAGAAAACACCTCTGTATCAGCCCCTAAAGCTTTGCTTTAAGCTTGCACACACGAGCATCTTTGCTGGCAGACCACCTGGTGCTTGCCCTGATTGAGACAAAAGGAAAGAAATTTTGGATTGGTCCTGTACATTGAATCCAAATGACCCAAATCATTGGGCTACACCAAAGAAAGTGATGAATAGACTAGAGATCATGTCCTGAATATAAAATTGATGTTAGATTAATCTTTTGTAGAAGGCACTAAGCCAGCCTGTTAAAATTGACCAGCCTGTAAAGCAAATGTGCTATTCAACCTAAATCCTCCTAGTGCATGATAGTTTCATTCTGTCCACATACAAGAAGATGATTGAAATTCTTTCTTAATGATTTGTAATCTCTAAATGTATCTTACTTCTTTTCTTACCTCTATACTTTGCAGTTTGGCTTGTCTTTGTTGCTGCTGTGTGTTGGAGGAGTGCTGTGGCTTCTGCTTTTAGGCTTTTTTGTGTCTGGTCTTTAACATTCATGGCATTTGGTTATTATGTTACATTCATGGCATTTGGTTATTATGTACTTTATAATCTGAGGACTTTCCTAAACATTATCCATTTAATGGAACATGAATCTGTAACTTATTAAATGAAATGTGCTAAGACTCTTTCAACCTTCAAAACTGGAGAGCTAGCATGCATATTTACCTTTATTTTCTGGTGTCTATTTTAACTATCATGTTTCAAACTTTATTTTGCATATCATATTGTAGAGCAATGACTCCAATAATTCTATCCATCTATCTTTGCTCACAGTGTAGTTAAGCCATTGCTAATGTTCCTGCATTATAACAGCAAGTTCAGAATGTGTGGATTGTGAGGGTTTTGCACACTAGAATACATTGCTTACAAGTAACGGCAGCTGCCTGCATCTTTATGGGAATTTTTACACACGGATTGTCTCGTTCACATTTGTTTCGTGGATGAACATTTTAGGGTTTTTTTTCTTGGATTTATTGATGTTCGAGGCAGCCCTTCACAAAGCTCCTCCATTCTGAGTTCTGAAGTTAAAGGCTATTATCGTGATTGAGAATGAGTGAAAAAACTTGGTCATTCAAGGAAGACGACGAATTTGTTGATACAATCGGTTCCATCTAATTGTCAGCTACAAAGCAGGGGCAGAGAATGCTTATCCCTTTAACAAGTTATTTGACCAATAGATTTTTTTTTTTTTTGGCTTGATCGTTTAGGTCATGCGGGGTGTAATGATGATGAAAATAATTATCGAAACTTCAAATGAACACCCACTGAAAAACCGAAAGAGTTTTTTATCAGCTTCACTGTTTAGACCAAGAAAAAACCGGGACTTCAATCATCATTTAGTGTGTTTGGTATTGCAGTGATATTTATGATTAAGTTATTTTTTAAAAAAATATTTTTAGTTGAGATTAATTTAATTTAATAGCTATTTGGTTAAAACTGTAATTAAAATTGAGTTTAAATAAAAAGTAATTTCGTGTGTTTGGTAACCATTTAGGAACACAGTATGAACGGCATTTCAAAAAATTATGAATTTTTATTTCTATTTTTTGGGTACTTAAAATAATTTCTTTAAATATTTTTAAATTGTTTTCTTGTATTGATGTCAAACATATTTTTTTTTAAAAAAAATTCAAAAGATATATCTCAAAGCGAAAAGCATTTTAATTCTTTATCTCTGTCATAATGCCAAACAATCAAGCTTTTCAGATTTAGGGTAAAAAATAACTAATATATATATATATATATGATTTTTTTATTAAAATATTTTAGATTTAACTACTGTTATTACATTATCAAATAAAAATACTTCATATAAAGTATTTTTCACTGTCCCATTAAACAATCTGCAATTTCATCACATACGAAATTCATCCTACCTTAACTATAGTTTTTCTGGCTTCTTAAGCGTGCAACAATATCGAGTAAAATATCATCAAGAATAAAATTAAAACTGCAGTCAAATTCTACAAATACAACGTCATCATTCGATCTCCTTTTAATGTAATTCTGTATTGTCATTAATGCCACTACAATTTCAACTTGCGTTTTGTATTGGTAAGCAGACATGTTTTGTAGAATCCTTTACCTCTGTTTCTATACTCTAAAAGAACATTCTATTACGTTACATAGTGATGAGTGTACATGATTAAAAACTTCTTGCTGATTTCTTGGTTGTCCACGATGCTGAAATTCTTGTAAGTGATATTTCTGACCTTTATATGGACCTAAATACCCATACTCATTGAGATATCTAGAATCAATCAGATAGCACTTACTTGTAATTACAAACAACATTTACATTTTTCTAATGATTAATAAGAATTTCACAAATTATTAAACTTATAATTACATAACAAGTTATATTGTATAACTAACTTCTAGTGGTTTAGGAAATTTAATATGTCAATAGCCTCAAGAAAAATACATGTATTATAGGCACTGTCTTTCTATCTTACCCACACAAACGTGAACTGCATATCAAAACTACAAGCATCTATTATGTTTTAAGTCGGTATATTTTTTTTTTGATAAATGGAATTTGATTTTCATTTGATATGCAAGCTCACACATGTGTTCCATCAATTGCACCAATATAATTCTACTTGAAAACCATTGACAATATAAACTCATCAATTACAAACATGCAAAAAATTTATCCAAATTTCACATTGCCAACATCAACAAACATTTGTCTGACCTTGAAATGAGGCATATATCTGCCTGACGATTGTGATGTCTGCCTGACGGTCGCAACGAGTGCTTCTAAAATTCAGGTCCTTTAGTTTTATGACATTTACTGCAAACAAATATACTACTATTAAGACTTCTTTGATGCATCTACTTACAGTTTCACCCGAATATTGAAAATGCTCTTCAACCTCCCTATTCGATGCTTCAAGTGCTATTGTATACAGAAATATAACCACTTTTTCAATCACGCTCATCCTTCTTAAAGGTTTTAACCCATACCTTATTTCTAAATCACTGCATAAGCTCAACAAAGTTGATGTATCCATTCTAAACATGTTCTCATATCATTTTCAATATCCTAGTAAAACTTCGGTTAACCAAGGTATACATGGTTCTTTATACATATAATTAATATAATACATATATATGGCCCTAGCTGTGCACACAATTAACCTTTTTCTTATCAAATTCTCACATCCAAAATGATTCATCATCTTCATCACTATCATCATCGTCATCGTTATCCTTTACCCTATCATTAGCATCCCCACCTCAGCCACCGTTGTCATAATCATCACGACAATTAATATGATCAACAACATGCACTATTATGTTTTCATAATCATCATCCAGATCTTTATTGAATATTGTATTAAAACTCTCATCGTCCATATGTATACTGCTACATAGATAAACAAATGAATACTGCTAAACATTATTGTGTCGATATCTTTTGAAAAGTAATATTTTGATAGTATTTTTAACGATTTTTTTTTCAATTTATTTTTTATTTATTGGGTCGGACCCAGTCCAAAACATATCAGTTTGTTCTAGCTCAGTCGGCCTCTGCACAAATTCCACCTGACATCCACTGTTCACATAGCATGTGAACAGTGGATGCCGCTTGGAAATTTTGTAGACAAAGAAGAAAAAAGGGAAGAGAAACAGCAAGACGAAGCTACCCTATGCGATTGTGATGTCTGCCTGACGGTCGCAACAGTGGTGGCTGATGGTGAACAGAGGGCACTGCTTGGCCGATAGAAACCGATCTTTTTTCCTCGTTAACTATTTCTGGTTTTCTTTTTTATCTTTATCTTTGCTACTTCTTATGTTTGTTTTGGATGGTTGTTCTCCGCTTATGGTGGTGCTAATGCTTAGGACAATGACTGAAGGTGGTTATCATCGCGGTGAAGAGGAAGCCATGTGGTGGTGCCCCTGTTTCAACCTCTGCTTGCTGCTATTATTCGGCTCTCTTATAGAACAAAAATGGTGAGCAACCTTACCATTGTGTTTCATAGATCAAATTTTGGGTTGTCCTGTATCTTGTCTCCACCCGTTTGGTTAGTCTGGTTATCGTGGCGGTGACGAGGGAACTATGTGATGGTGCCTTTGTTTTTATGCCTGTGTTTCCTTCCTTTTTCCTCTATTTAGGGTGGTTCATTATCAATTTGTATTTTTTTTTACTTGTTTTATACCTTGTAGGTATATACTGTGACGAGTGATTTTTCAGCCATTGCGTTTAATATATCTAACCTTTTGCATATTCTTTTATTTTCTTTCCCGTTAATCCCTTTCCAATCTAATTTTAATTTTTTTTTATTGAAATGATACAATTTATTATAGTACATTTCCAGAGCATTGGAATTTATCAATGAAATTTATTGTCAAATGAAACAATACACTTGATTTGCATCATTAACCAGCATATTTATTAGTTAAAAACTAAAAGCATTGTTCACATCATAAACTGATGTAATTCATGGTACATCGTTTTGTCTCATATCACAACTAATAACACTCAACAATTCTTAAATAACATTATAGTTTCAAACTACATTAAAATACAATCCATAATCAGTACATAATAAATATTAATGCTCCATAACCTAATTAATTACAGATGTCATCTCATTATAATGTTAATTGTTTAATTTATAGAGGTTCCCAAACCAACATAAATTAATTTATTGCTCTATATCAGCTTGAAAAATCTGCAACTTTATTAATCTACAAATTTATATAAATGGCAAGTAATTTTAAAACATGTTAAATAACAATTTAAATAATATTATTAGCAATAAATATATGAAAGCAGGCATTTGGGAGTAATATATACCTCTCGGTCTAAGGTCTTTTACGCCATATATACATTCTCTACAACCATTTCATCTTGTTTTCCATATTGCCCACAGTTTGCCACATTTCTTTATTCCTTCTCAAACCTAAAAACTCAGTAGCAAACCCATGAAAATCATCACCTATATAAACTCCTTCAATTGAGTGAAGCTCGGTCATAACCTCACGAATACTACACCCTTCATGATCTTTATTTATAGACTTGGAATCACTATTGTTTAACATGTTGTCAATCATTTGATCCCACCATGACAGTAGTTGAAACCCAATTTCATAATTCCTTTTTTTTCCCAGCTTGAACCTCAAACCATTCTCTTTCTTTCCTTTTTCCACTACTGTGGCTGTTACTATTGGTAGACATATTAACCCTTTTAACTGTGTTGCAAATATCATCAATTTTTTTTGAAATCTTATCCTTTTTAGAATCATCGCTTCCTTCTTCCCACTACTTGGTTGTTCAACATGTGCATGTTAATTGCCATCAATATTGATATTATTATTGTTACTCATTTTTGGACCTACATGCTAGAGACGGTGTATACCTCTTTTGAACTGAGTGTAGGAGTTTAACTCATGTTTGCTGGAAGATTGACAAAAGTAGAGAATGAAATATTTTTTTTAAATCATGTTTGAGTTATTTTCTGCTCTCTTTATCCTTCCCATTTGCTGCCAAAATTGTTAGGTTTTCTTAGATTGATCAAGAGTCTTTATAATGTTAAATTTGTTCCTTATTTATCTATTTTTTATGATTGGATAAATCCCTCAGAATTTGAACAAAAAAAAATTGGTTCTTTTGTTGTTGTAATTTTTTGTTCTAACTTAGACTCTAATTCTAACTTGGTTTTGTACGATATCGGACCATTTTAGCTATATGCTATCACTGATGAGATATTGAAGAATTGACCTGCACCTTTATTGGGTCCTAAGGGTCACTGTTCTTAGGGCAGACTCTCAGTTAGATTTGGATACTCAGCATTGTCAAATAAAAAAAACTTTTATAACCAACTAGATCCCTGCCAGATTCTATTATCTAAAATGATTTTAGCTCACTTTGAATCCTCCATTAAATTTATAGTCCAGGACATATAGATGAATTTGGGCTTCTGAATTGGTTGATTTCGATATCAGAAGCTCAAGATATTCCTGTTTGAAATCTATCATGAAAACATAGAATCCTACCGCGAGAAGGTTTCCAGCCGAGTTTGGTTGCAATTCTGTTATTCAAAACGATTTTATCTCACTTTGAATCCTTCATAAAATTTATAGTCCATGACACGTAAATAAATTTGAGCTTTTAAATTACTTGATTTTGATATCAGAAGCTCAAGATATTTCCATTTTAATATCTAGTATGAAAACATAGAATCCTACCATGACAGGGTTTTCAGCCGAGTTTGGTTGCAATTCTATTATTCAAAATAAATTTATTTCACTTCGAATCCCCATCAAAGTTGTAGTCCGGGATATGTAGATAAATTTGGGCTTTTAAATCACTTCATTTCAATATCAAAAGCTTAAGATATTCTCATTTCAATATCATGTGTGAAAGTAAGGATTCCTGCCGCAAGAAGGATTTTTGCCCAAGTTGTCAATCTTGATTCGAGGGATTTGTTTGGACCAAAGGTCAAGCTTGATTCGAGGGATTTGTTTGGACCAAAGACTAAATTGAAAAGTGCTAAAATGAGAGGTTTAATTGAAGAAGGATATTAAAAGCTGGAAAGGGGGGTGGATCATCATTTATGACGGGATTTCTACCACACCTAATAAGAAAAATCATGTTTTTATGCAGCTATAATTCATAGGAAACTGCAACTTTTGACAACTGGAAAATGCTATAAAGAGAATAACCTCACCATCATTTAATGGTTGTGATCTTATCCCAAACATAGATGTCTGAGATGATGTGTTAATATTGGAAAGAAATACAAGAATCAACATATAATCAATGAGAATATTGTAGTTTCCTCATTTTAATTATTTAGTTGCAAATCAGCTGGGATTTGCATCCTAGATTAACACATTGAATCTTTCCTAATAAAAGTTGTGTATAGACTATATATACGCTGCCTTTGCTGACCTAAAGAGGGGGGGAAAGAAAAAAAAAACAGAGAGAGAAAGAGGACAGAAAGGAGAGGAACAAAAAGAACAAAAAAGAGAGCAGAACTACACTATTGAAAGCAAAAAAAAATACAGAGGCAGGGGTGTGAACTAGACATGCTTTCATCGCCATCTCCCTCATCATAGGGCGTGAACTCAACCAGCATAACATGCTTTCATCGCCATCTCCCTCATCATCTCCACTGAGAGGCAGGCAATAGGAGAAGGAAAATAGAATCAGCAAAAAAAATAAAAAGAGAACAAAGAGAGTAGAGATAAAACGCAGAGGATAAAAGGAATTTCTATTTCGTTACTGTGAAAAGAGAAAAAGGAAAAGGAAAGCAGAATAGAGAAAGATAAAAAGAGAAGAGAAGAAAATAGAAAGAAACAAGGAAAAAAAGGCTTAAAGCAGCGTGGCCATTTTTGTCTTCCAGAATCAGTAACCACTGGCCATGTGCAGAAGTTGTTGTGCCATCTCCTTCTCCTATTTCAGCGCAGGATCTACAAAACAAAATATAGGATAGAAGAGCTAAAACTAGTAGAGAGAGTGGAACAAAGATACGGAGATAAAGCTCATAAGAGGGACGCCAATAGATAATAAAGAGGAAAGAGCCAAAATAGAAGACAACACTGATAGACTAGCTGTTGCGCCTTCAACATCACCATCATCCCTTTATTTTTGCCTACAGGTCTGTTCTTCTCATCTCGTTGCATGAATTCATATTTGTGTTTTGTACTGTTCAAGTGAATTATAATTCTCTTGAACAGTAACCAGGCAAGCACATGTGAGGAAACTCATGCATGTTCCTTTTTATTTGCTCAGCCAAGTTAGTGGCTTGGGCAAATGACTCGGCTAAGTTTGCTGGGTTAGCCCAGCCACATGGGCCGAGCTGGACCCAGCCCAAAAAAAATGAGTGATATTGTTGTGTTTTTTTGTGTATTTATTTTATGGTTTTTTTATTTTTATATTGTGGATATAAAAATATAGTATTAAAATACCAAGTTTTTCCATGATATATATATATATATATATATATATATATATATATATATTCGTGTGTGTGTGTGTGTCTGAAAAACAAAACAAAAATATTTTCTTATGTGTTGCATTCGACCAATATCCTAACATGTTTTGAACACTCTTTTTTATGCAAAAAATATTGAAAGTTTCAAAAATATGTTTTTGCATGGATTTTTTAAACACAAGAAAAATTATTTTCTTGCATTTTTGGATTTTACAACATATTTGTAAAACTCTAAAGGGTATTGTCCAATATTCAAAAAACTACAAAAATCTTATTTTGAGAGAATTCATTTATTATTCACCGTTAATGTTTTAAAAAGAAATCCCAAAGGGATAAATATAAAAAATATTATTGGGAATAACTTGTTATTATTCACTGTTAATGTTTGGATAAAGAAATCCTAAATCGATAAATATCCAAAATATTATTGGGAATAACTTTTTATTATTCGTTGCTAATGTTTGGATAAAGAAACCCAAATGGGTAATATCCAAAATATTTTT
This sequence comes from Populus euphratica, assembly GCF_000495115.2. NCBI lineage: Eukaryota > Viridiplantae > Streptophyta > Magnoliopsida > Malpighiales > Salicaceae > Populus > Populus euphratica. Next base: position 611,080 of record NW_011499909.1, read on the forward strand.
TTAGGAATAATAAGTCACCACACATTCTTGAAAAAAACCTTGATTATATTCAAGGACATTTTAATTTTTTACTCCATGGTTTACGAGCCGCGAGAGTATAAAACACTAAGGCAAAAATAAGTTTTTAAAGCGCCCTAGATTTTTTAATTTTTGTCACTCCTCCTTGCAATTTACGAGTCATAAACTCTTGAAATACTAAGGAAAAAATGAGCTTTTAAAGCACATGGAATCTCTTTGTATTTCTATCATAATAAATTTAGTTTAAATCAAACTTAGAAAAACTAATGGGATTAAAAAACACCAACACCGTAGCAATTATAAAGCAAACTAAGCACCAAGCAGCTTACCTTAAGTAGGGTGTATTAGGGGTGTTAATACCTTCTCTTTACGCAACCAGTCCCTTATTTTAGAATCTTTAAAACACCAGTTAGGGTTTCTAGTGATCAAAATACTAGATGGCCACTCCTTTATTTCCAAAACAAACAAAAAAAACCAAAATCAATCGAGGGACCCCGCGACATCGTGCTCTCGTTGTAAGGGTGCGACAATTATGATCAGGTAAGACTCCAGACAATGGTGCCCACGTATAATCACCAATAGCAATAATGTTTGCGAACATTTTTTCGTATAATGTTTACGAATATTTTGTCATCCTTCATACACAACGACAGTTCAATATTGCGTGTCTAAACTTTTTTTCCCCTTTATTTCCTCCAAAATAATTTTTTTATTTTTTTAGAATATTGGCCAGCACCTTTGGAGTTTTACAAACATGTTGTAAAATTTAAAAATACAAGAAAATAATTTTTGTTTTGTTTAAGAAATTCATGCGAAAATATATTTTCAAAACTTCTAATATTTTTTTACATAAAAAAGAGCGTTCAAAACATGTTAGAGTATTTTCCATATGCAACACACAAGAAATTTTTTTTTGATATATATTTATGTATATTTGTCATATTATATCAAAAATCAGATATTCTAAATATGAGATTTATATTTTTTTACAACATAAAAAAAATTTAGACCTTAAAATAAACATGCCAGAAAATCATAAATCTCTTTCTCTTTCTTTTATTTTTTTTAAAGAAAAAAAAAAGAAAATAGTAGGTCCAACCGGGCCACTTGCTTGGGCAAGTGACCTATCTGGACACAAAAAAGGTGCATTCCTCTTAAAAAAATGGTGAGCTACTATTCAAGTGAATTAATTCACTTGAATGGGTGCATTCCTCTCAAAAAATGGTGAGCTACTGTTCAAGTGAATTAATTCACTTGAATAGTACAAACACAAAATAAAACAAATGCAAATAGATCACGCTAACAATGTAAACACAACAAACACAAAATAAAACAAATACAAATAGATCACGCTAACAATGTAAACACAATGAAAAACAAAGCATCCAAAGAGGAGAAGAGAGCAAACCTAGAGGCGGAAACGAAGAAGCTACAGTAATGATGAAAACATGATGCTTGATCAGTCCGTCTCAGTCTGTTTCAAACCTTTTTCCTTCTGTTTTGTATTTGCATCTATTTTTTTCTTTCCTCTGTGTCTTTGTCATTCTTTCTCTATTGGTTACTTCATTCTTTTCTTCCCTATTTTGCAGATTCTATATGCAAAAAAATAAAGCAAAGACTAAAAGGCAGTCCCTGCTTGTTTCTTGTTTCTCCTTCTTTTTTTATTTTTTTCTTCTTCTTTCTCCTCTATTGCCTACCTTCCCTATCTCACAATAATGCAAGAATGAAGGAAAGAAACTCCATCTATTCTCTGTATTTTTTTCTTTCTTACAGCCTACCTTTCTTGCGCTCTTTTCTTTCTTCTTTCGTTTCTGTCTTTTTTCTTTCTTTCCTCCCTGCTATGTTAGTAAAGGGTTTATATAGCCTAATCACAGCTCTTATTTAAGAAAGATTAAATGCACTAATTCTAGGATGCAAATTCCTGATAATTTTACAGTAAAAATACAAAAAGAAAATTGAAATATTCTGATTTTAGCAATTAGTTTCTAGTGATCAAGGGTGGTACAACTCCTTTCTTTCCTTCCATAGCTGGGACTATGAGGCATCAATTATTTCCTTCTAGCTGAGGCAATAAAAACATGGTTTGCAGCTTCAAAAATCAAGCGTGATGATAAAGAAAAACAACAGGAATTTACAGAGAAAAAAAAGAAAGAACTCAGCTTGGAAGGTTTATATAAGAAAGAAATCAAACAGGGGGAGGGGTTGTTCTCAAAATGACAATGGACAATGTTATGTTAATTATATCTTCATGAAGGGGCTGCGTAGTTTGTGTTAAAACAAAAGGTAGCACAGTAAAAATGAAGGCAAAATGTGATTAGCTCCCCTATTTTTCTTTTCTGATCGAATCTTTATTCTTTAATTTCTTCATCTGGAAAAACTTCTCTATAATTTTATCTTCAATCAACTTCCTTATTCTAGTACCTTTTCCATTTGGTTCTTGGTCCAAAAAACAACTTCAAATTGACCTGCAATTAGTCTTCAAACTTTAAGCATCTTGTAATTATGTCCCTGTAAACTTGGGCAAAAATATTCTCGGGCAGGATTCCCTGCTTTCACACTAGATATTAAAATGAGAATATCTTGAGCTTCTGATATTGAAATCAAGCGATTCAAAAGTCTAAATTTATCTAGACATTCAGGACTATAACTTTGATAAGGATTCGAAGTGAGATAAATTCGTTTTGAATAATAGAATTGCAATCAAACTCGGTTGGAAACGTTCTTATGGTAGGATTCTATGTTTTCATGTTATATTTCAAACAATAATATTTTGAGTTTCTGATATCGAAATCAAGTAATTCAAAAGACTAAATTTATCTACGTGTCATGAACTATAACTTTGATTAAGGATTAAAAGTGAGATAAAATTGTTTTAGATAACAAAATTTGGCAAGGATCTAGTTGGTTCAAAAGGTTTTCTTGATCTGCCAATGTCGAACATCCAAATTTGACTGAGAGTCTATCATAAGAATAGTAACCTTTAGGACCTAATAAAGGTGTAGGTCAATTTTTCAACATGTCAAGAGTGACAGAATATAGATAGGATGGTCATATACTATACGAAACCAAGTCAGTATCAGAGTCTAAGTTGGAAATAAAAAATTACGACAGTAGAAGAATCAGCTTTTTTTAAATGAAAAATTTGAGGGATTTATATGAAGACTCCCTATCAGAAGAATCAATTTTTTTTAAATGAAAAATCTGAGGGATTTATATGAAGACTCCCTATCAGCTTGATGCTTTTGGCAGCAAAGGAAAAGATAAAAAGAGTACAAAACAACTTAAACAGGGTTTGAAAAAATATTTTTTTCTCCTCCGTTTTTGTCAATTTTCCATAAAAGATGAGCTACACTCCTGCACTTGGTTTAAAAGGGATACACACCATCTTCATTAGCACATTGTGAGAAGTAACATTATCATTTTAATTCTTTTAGATTCAAGTATTTATTTTTTCTTATTCAAAATTATGTTATTGATTGTTATTCAAGCTTATTGAATTGTTTTGAGATAGCATATATACTTTCTAGTTTCTTTTAATCTGTAATTATTGTTAAGGCCTAGAGTAAGAAGCAAAAGAATTAATTTGATTGCCATAACTCTCGTCTTGATTTATTAGAGAAGAATAAACTAAGTTATATTCTTAAGCTTTTAAAACCTTGCTTAGAATAAATGCATAAACTTTACTCTTAAGACTTCTACCAAGTGAATGGGAATTGTTCCAGCAAATACAACACAAAGAGAAGCCAAGAACCAATTTTGAACAAGTTTAGCAGATTTGACAAAATTAGTCACTGTGAAATCAAATGCAAGCATAAACTGCATAACCACAACCACAAGATCACGGGAACCACAACAGACAACCTAGATGCAAACAAACTCATCCAACACCAATTTATTCTTATTTTAGCAAGTACAACACAAAGACAAGCCCAAATCATGTATTAATATTGAACAAGTTCAGCACAGTGTCAACATTACTCATTGTTAAAGACAAAGAAAAAAATAAGAAAAATACATTTTTTAACAGATACAAGATCAACAACATTAAAGAGCATCTCGAGTAGAAAAAAGAAAGGAAAATTTGTTTCCATAGTTGAGGATAGAAGATGGTCGGAGAAGACAGATCTTCAATTTTCTTTTTAAAGGGATGAGCTGAATCTGACTGACAACGGTCAAGCTTCATTGTTGGGTCATTGATGCTCTAATTTTTTTGATGAATCGGGGAGGAACTGGAAAGTTTGATTTTCATCCAACAGCTATTTGTGGTCGATGAGCTATTGGAATTTTTGCAAGGATTTTTTTTAAGGAATCATGAAGGAACTAGGAAGTTTGATGTTCCTCCGGTGACTTCAACAAGTGTGTTTTGTGGCTGCTGGGATGTTCTTTATTTTTGCTCTGGATTTTGGGAGGGGAAGTTTGATTTACTAGCCGTTTGCTGTTTTTTAGTTTTCTTGTGGTTGATGGAGAAACTTAGGTTGAGAAGCATGATTCTCATGCTTTTAATAAAACATGGTTTCAATCATACTTTTCTAATGGATCCCACCATAGCACAACCATATTTAAAATTTATCAAACATATAGCGTTGTGGTTGTTCTTCAATCTCATATGTAACCACAACTCCAAACTGTTAAAGTTGAAAAAAATGGTAATCTAGCCATAATCTTTACTAGATTGAAATTTGAATGTGTTTAATAATTATCTCTTCACAAGCTAAATTTCCTTTCACTTTATTAATTTAAGAGCTCCCCCTCTCTAAGTAAAGCCAAAACCTAGCTTATTTTTATTAAAATAATAATAATAATAAGTTATGACATGTATATATTTATTATCATTCTATTTAGCCTATGTTTTAGTTTTTTGAAATTGTCTGTTATTCTTATTAAAAAACATGGATAATACACACACAAAATAATTTATAAATTATTTAATATAAATAAAATATATTTGTAAAATATTTTTAATATATTATATTGTTTGGTTGTCTTATATTTAGAAAGTACAACAATGTTGTTGTATAAGGTACTATTTAATAATTTAAACATGTATGGCATAACATATTAATCAATTATCAAACAATGGTTTAAAAACACAATACCAACAACATAGTACAACACGACAAATGCGAAATAGACATACATTTTGGATTCACATCTTAATATAAATAAATGCTAGTGTGTGATTATTTATTTAATTACCTCTAAAAGTCCACCCCAATCCCAGTTGAATTATTAAATCTGGCAGACGTGAAATGGTAAGCTTTCAAAAATTGTTTTTAATAAGATAAGAAGAATTAAGATTCATAATCTAAAAACAAAATCTAAATCCAGAAATCTATAAAATTTTAAAGTATTTTTAATATTAAAATAAAAATTTTAAAAAATTATTAAAGCATGTATAAAAAATTTATTTAAAAAATTTAATTATTTAAAAATATAGTTTGCATTACCTAAACAACTACACGTTGGTGACTTGATTAATCTCCTATTCTTCTCCTGGAATACTAAACAGTGCCAGATACCCCACCGGAATCCCTCCAGCAAATAATCTGCTCTGACTGGAACCACAACCCCATGAATACCCCTCAAACTCATCTCTAAAACGTTAGAGGTGTACTTGGCACATGCAAATCTGATAAAGAAGGGTTTTACACGATAGCAATCTGGCTTCATGACAACCACCCTAATACTCTAGCCTGCAGCGTTCCATCAATAGCAGATTTTGGTTATTTCAAGGATTTTCCTGAAACTCTTTACCAGCTTTTAGAAGGATCTTATGTGAGAAAGATCCATAAACAAGAGTGGAGACAAAAAGCAGAAGACGAAAGACTGGAAAGAGAACGAAGAAGAGAAATATTGGGCCTAAAAAGTCCACATCGTCAAGAAATGTTGGGCCTAGCATTCCCAGACATTCCAAAATCCAGAATTCGAAGAGAGGGGCAAAGATGGAGAAAGAGAATGCAAGGATTGCCAAGAAAGAGAGAAGGGGAGCCACAGCGAAGAATGTTGCTGAAATACTTAGTCATGACCTTGACTATAGGTTCTTATACGGGGGTGTGTTGTATTTCTTCGCGGTTTCCTTAAGACTGATATGCAACACTTGAATTATAGACTCTCAATCAAGTTTAATCACTGTCAGAAAATTAATAAATAGAAATAGAAATATTTTATTGATAAATTAAAATAAATTTTATCAATAAAAATATTTTTCTAGTATATATTAAAAAAATTATAGTGAGAAAAAAATTAAAACAAAGTTAAAAAATATAATGACATATCATTTAAAAGACAAAATTACCGATGAATTGAAAAGTCATCTGTGTTATTTGGCCGGTTTCTAAAAATTTTGATTAAATTAAAAATTTAAATTAAATATTACAGATAAAATTACCGACAGATTGAAAAATTGTTGGTAATATTTGATGGTTTTTAAAATTTTTTAATTAAATTAAAATTTTAAATTAAATATTCATACAAAATCACAAACAAAATAATTAAAATATTAATATTTAATTATCTGTATGTAAAACTTTAGGTAAAACGCTCCAATAAAAAATCTAAAATTTCCAATTTTACAACAAACAAGCCTTCTTTTTTTTTCTTCTTCTTCCCAATATGCAAAAAAATCAACCTTTTTTTCTGACAAGCCTCATTTCTTCTTCTTCTCAATATGCAAAAAAATCAACCTTTTTTTCTTTCTCTTCTCTTCTCTTTTTAACTCTTTTTTTTCTTTTCCATGCTCAAGTATGTCTTTTTCTTCTTTTCTCTTCTCGTTTTTTTTTAATTAACAAAATTCAAGGATTTTTTTCTCTTCTCAGCTTCACTTGCAACTATATTAAGGTAATATTTTTTAATTAACAAAATTTAAGGATTTTTTTTCTCTTCTCAGCTTCACTTTCAACTATATTAAAGTAATATTTTTTTTGTTTTTTTTTCATTTTTTTCACTATGTTTTTTATTTTTTTTGTTCTTAATAATTATATGAATGTTGTTGTAGGATTTATTTTTTTTATATGAGATTAATTTTTAGTTGATTTAATTTTAGCAATCACAACTTCATTTTTTCATATATTTTTTTTAGTTGAATTTATTTTTTGCAAATTTGTTTGAGTTGATTTTCCATTTCTTTTTCCCAAGCAACTCAGTTTTGAGTATTATAGAGTATTGATTTATATTGATTTAATTATTTTATAGTATGGTAAAATATATTTTTTAAAAATATTTTTAAATAATCAACAACAAAATTACATACGATATTTTTTCAAAGAAAATACCGATAAAATAAAGCGGGTAATTTTTTTATGTTTTTTTGTCAGTAAATCTATTTATAATAATATTTTTTCATTACCAATGGACTTACCAATGAATAAAAAATTATTTATAAAAAATTTACAAATGAAGTATTTGTATCTATGATTCTGTTAATAAATTAATTATTAATAAAATAATCATATAGATATTGATAAAAAATTCCTTCAATAAATCAAAGATTGTGATGGTGAGCCTGCGGAATGGTGTTCCTCTACTAATTCTTCCTTTGATCAATCCATTATGTTGAGTGAGCCTATTGCAAAGAAGGTAATCCCTGGATCAAAGAGGCACGTTATGCTGATCGTGTATGCAATTAATTGAGGAAGGACGTCTTGGTGCTTCTTTGTGAGGTTCTTGAGTTGCCTAAGGTGTATTGGTGCTAGTAGATGGGATTATATCCTATACAACCTGGTTGCTTTTGTGGCTACGAAGCTTTACGAGGAAAAGTTTTGAAATATGATGCAGAGCATTTCAGACAGTATATAAAAGATATGAAAAGTAGCCACGTCATCCTTCAAGTTTTCCCCGTACCTCATTTTGAGTTTTCAGTGTTAAAAAATGTCTACAAAGATATATCCACTAAATTACAAGCCATGTTGAATGATTCAGCTCAAAATTCCTTTGATAATCCAGCTTATGAAAGAATAAAAAATGCTTTTTCTAAGAATGTTTTCTTCATATGATCTGCACTTCATTTTGTTATGATGTATTTATGATAATATAATATCTAGTGATTCCTTCATTTTTATATAACTTATCAAACTCACCTCGTCATAATCTTAAACCATTAACAACGCTTAAGCACTTGATTTTTTTACCAACATGTTTATCAACCAAGGCTTTCACTACTTAAAGGTGATGTTGACAGATACATCACTTTTTTTATTTAAAAATATTATTGAACCTTCCAAAAATATTTATTAATGGATATTATGCTATACCTTTTGATATAACATGAGAAGGACCTAAAATGTCAAAATGAACATAATTTGTCAAAATGAACATAATTTAAAGTATGCTTAGTATGATGAATGATTATGTTGAATTTCACCTTACACTATTTATCATTAACACAATGCTTATAAAAATATAATTTACATGTTTTCTTGCCTAACAACAAATCTTATTTATTTAATTTTATCATCCTTTTTTTATTTATATGTTCTGGTCACATATGTCATAACTAAGTAGAAACATTATCCAAATCATCCACATGTGATATACTAGCTAAATAAATGATTGTTAAACCTTAAAAGATAGTAAAAACCATTAACTAGCTTTCATTTTATCATAGCAAAAACACCCTTGTAAACTTTCAAGTCTCTACATTTAGTGTAATAGCCATAATAACATGATAGACCTCTAGTATCCTAATAATATCATCATGCATCCTAATTTCTTGAGAATCAAGAAGACTAATTTTTCATCTATATAACATGATGGACCTCTAGTGTCCTAATAATATCATCATGCATCCTAATTTGAATTGTACTTCCATTAATAATAAAAAAAGTTTTTTGTTGTCTTTTAATAAAAAAGTATCTTTAACAACTTTATAAGTATCAAAAAAAATTATTACAGTAAATATAAAATATACAAGCTAAATTAAGAATTCACCCATTCCCCGTGTTTTTAACTTACATTACCAAAACACTTTCAGTGTCATCTTAAATTTATTTCTCATTAATAATATCTGCAGCATCAAAAGTTTTCATCTTTCTCTTCTTATTTCTTTCTTAGGATAATTTTTTCTAAAGTGTCCTACTTCATAAAATTCAAAGTGTTGCCGTAGCTTGCTCAATTTAAAAGCCTATACCTTCACTGCCGTAACTTGCTCAATTTAAAAGCCTATACCTTCACATTCTTTCATTTGAAAGAGTCAACCTGATCAACTCAGAATCTACTAATATAATAATACTGATTAGAGATAAGATACTATTGAGATCATTTGACAAAATAGGATACAAATGTTTAAATGGAGTATCTGATCTTTTTAGAAAGGAAGTTTCCCCATTGAATGGTAGTGATTACAACCCTTGAGGTGGTTGAAAACACCATATTCATTCACCTGAAACTTCCAAAGAAAAAGATACGCAGTGGCTGAATAACACATTATTTAGGCTAAATCCTAAAAAATCAGGGTTTTTAATTTGGGATTTTGGTAAATTGCAATTTAGTTTCTTTTCTTTCAATTGTTTTTAATTGCACCAATAATTGCCTCATAAATTCTTAATTTCATGCAATTCCACTCCCTGCCAAACTAAATTGTCAACCCCAAAGTTGATTGTCTATTTTTTTTAGTGCTTAGTTATGAAACTATGCATTTTAACTTTTAATTGATTAACAAACTTTAAATTTATTTAATTTGACCCTTGATTTGATCAATTTTAATTCCTGTATTCACTGTCTTTTTCAATTTGATCCTTAGTTTTAGATTTTTTCAACCATGTCTTTAATTGTCCATCAAACTTCAATATTTATGCAATTAAGCCACTGATTTGACCAAATTAATTCTTTAAAATTGCAAATTGATCTCTTGACTTTAATTTCTTCCAATTAAAACTTAAATTAACTTTAAAAATTATTTTTTTGTGCTATTAAGTCTCTAATAAAATTAATTAAGCCTTTTAAATTTTTATTGAGTCTTTGCCTATCTAAATTTGTATTTCTTTACCCAAAATAAAAATATTTTCATTAAATAGGTCCTTTGTCAATTAGAACTAGGTTGTCAATTTTGTCAATCTTATACATATTGGTTCTCCAACTTTTTCACTTGTCATTTTGGTTTTTGACCACCAACTTGAAAAATCTTTTATGCTTTCTTTATGTGTATCCTCTTGTATTTTGGATTTTATTTTTTATTATTTTTTTATAGGGTCAAAAGTGGGTAACAATAAGTGATCACAAAGAAAAACATGTCTAACCTCAATGTCAAGTAGACATTAAAAAATAATCATTATTTAAAAAGAGCTAAATAAATAAAAATAAATCACATAGAAGGGGTATTATTGAAAATATAAACTTCAAAATTATTTAAAAAAAATAGAAAAAAAATATTAACTAAATAAATAAAAATAAAATAAAATAATAAGGCTTGGCATTGCTGAGTCTAGTAAACCAAGCCGAGCATCTGACTCATGAGACAAGGGCTCGCACATGGGTTTTTATTTTTTATTTTTAAGTTAATGTCGTTCGCCCTAGATTATCTTGAAAAAAAATGGATGATGTGTCATCTAAAACTTCCATGGTGGCTAAAGAAATAGGATTTTGTTTTTTTATTTAGAAAAATATTTTCAACTTATTTTTTACTTAAAACATCTAATTTAAACTCTTTTTATCATAGCATCTATTTTTATGCACTTTCAAAAAGTAAAAAAAACATCTAATTTAAACTCTTTTTATCATAAAAAATAATTTAATATAAGAATCAATCATTTTTGTTATCAAAATCATTATCAATAACAATGCTTTTTTTATTACACTGGAATTTAATAAGCCCCTCTCCTCTCTGACTAAAAGGTAACTGACAAATAAAGAAAATAAAATAACGTTCAGTCAAACAAATTGAAAATTTTTTAAAAGAGAAATAGGTGAAGCACTGATCATTAATTAATACAGGCGCACACATACATTAAATTGTAACAAACCATTAATACCAGCATGCAACACCTCCGCCCAATAAGGCTTTGTATTAATTATTACCTACGATGCAGTATTTCGCCGAATTGCTGGCATAGGTGGACCTACTACTGCCATCACGCTTAAAATATTTTAGAGACAACAGTAATGAGACGGAGACCGGTGAATTTAAACACGTGGGTTAAATATCTCGAGAGACTCAGTCACGTGCCCCCTGTGTTTGTACTTGTTTGCGTTCACGTTACCTCAGATCGCTGTCCATTGAGGTCAATCTTCTGACAAATTAGTTCAAGGTTCAAACCACCGAACTCCATGAAGTATCTTTGGGCGATCTTCTTCCCCAATTTTTCTATTAGCTTAGCCCTCTGATTGGCCATTCAACGTGGATCATGATTTACTTCTCTAGATCGTCAAATTGCAGTTGCGTGGAAAGCTCAGCGTATGGACTATTATTATCTTGGGACTTCTTCAATATGTTGAGAAGAAGAGCACTGGATCGAAATTGGGAAGACATTATTGACTTGTAAGCACGATTATGGCCTTTTCAATAAGCATGTTAAATATGGCATCCACCGGAATTCCAAATTAAAAAAAAAAAATCATTAACTTATCCATTCTGATATTTCCAGCTATGTACATGTTTAGTATTACAGTGCAGAATATTTTTTTAAAATACTTAAAGATATTTTAGAAGGATTGTTTTTCAGATTTTTTTTATAAATTGTAAAACGTGTAAATCAAAACCATTAAAAAATATTTAAAAAATATTAATTTAATAATTTTTTTAAAGATAAACACACTTTTAAAAAATATCAAAAAAATACAAGTCACTGCTCTCTGGAACGGAATCTAGATCTCCTTTAAAGCCACCCACCCATGGTAAAATGTTTGTCTTGTTTTCAATGTTTTGGATTCCTTTCGGTGGTATAATGCCTTTGTTTTGTTTTAAATAATTTTCTGACTTTAATTAAAGGTATATAAATAAATTTGGTTCCGTGACAATTTTCTCGCGCCGATATCTGAAACGCGCGGTCTTAAATGCCCCCCCGCCAATTTCTTCTTTGTGTTGGAAAGTATTTTTCTCCTATATATATATATATAAAGTACTTGTTTTTGGGCAATCCTCGGCGGGGTGGGGGAGGAGGGAGTGTGACAGCTTTTATTATTTTTTATATTCCTGTATTGTTTATGATTCATGGTTGTTATATATACAGGAATATAAAAAATAATAAAAGCTGTCAAACTTCTACTCCCCCACCCCGTCCCGGATTGCCTAAAAAACAAGTACTTTATATATATATATGGACTAAATCCTATTTAAAAAAATACCCAATTTCCATACCTATAATTATTTACTTGTCAACAAACACTAAGTTTATTGGAACAGACAGCCAATGAAAGGATATTATCTTCTTTTATTTTTTTATTTTTTATTTTAATATCAGAGTTATCCTTAGATTAGATTTCGATATGAAAGCTACATCCTTTTATATTGAGAAGCCCGTGCAAGATAATACCTTCTTCTTCTTTTTTTTTATCATAAGATCATAGATTTATTTAGCACTCGAATTAAGCCTTCGAGAGCAAGGATATTGTAGTTTGACTTCTTACAATATCTTCTTCTTCTTTTTGCTGGAATTTTAGTTTTTGACATAGTAATTGATATATTCCAGGTAAAATTAAAAGTGAGGTCTGGTTAAAACTTAATTTGTTAAGAAATATTTTTCAATATAAGTGTCTTAACAAGTAGTGTCAACATGTCTAGAACTAGCATGGATAAATAAAAGATCTAACTAACAAAAAAAAAAACCTTGGAAAGTTTTAATCCCACATTAAAGAATTACAAGCTTTACAAATAGTTTATATAACAGTGCATTTAAAAATAAAAATTAAACTCATAGGACAAGGAGAATTTTAAAAGGAAGAGGGCCTGTACAATGTACGTTTTGGGTATGGGTTACAATAATATTTTGGTCTAGTAAGTTGTTTTATCATCGTGACAGTGTTTGTGTTTGCAGAAATAGTTAAAATTGTGTTTTTTTTTTAAAATAAATTTTATATATATAAATTTTTTAATATATTAATGTTGGAAATGTTTTTTTTTAATAAATATCTTATTTTAATATATTTTTAAGCAAAAAAAATTATTATTACACTTTCAAACATTCTTGATACTGAGATTAAACTTATTTTTTATTAAAATTAATTTTTTTATTTTTAATTAATTTTTTTAGTATTTTTTTATTGTATTGATGTGCTAATATCAAAAATAAATTTTTTATATATATTTTTAAGTAAAATTTTCTTTAAAAAACAACTTCTATTGCATTCTTATTCACCTTCTTGTCTAAAATGTTTGGTTTTATTTTAAACAAAGAAATATCAGGTTTTAATGTTATAAAATGGCAGAAATTAATCCTACTAGTTATGCAAGAAACGTTTTAATCTTGTTCTCCTATATAAACAAAAAGGGGACGCTGTTATGAGAAAAAGAAAACAGAGAAGGAAAATACTTTTATTGGCATTGTCTTTTTTGGATATATGTCTTCTTTCTTCTTTTCTAATTTACTCTTGTTCTTGCTTTTAGGTTCGTTGTCGTGGGAAGAAAATCAACAGAGGCAAATTTCCAGTTCATAGATCTTCTTATTATTATTACATTAAATTATTATTATTATTATTAATAGTTAACATTATATGCTTTCTTCTTTGAGTTTGAAAGTGAAAATTTACCATGCTAAAGGAGTAACTAATAATATTCTATTAATTATTTTATTTATTTATTAAAAAACAAATACAAGAATGAAAAATAAATTATTGTTAGTGATATTCTTATTATTTTGGTCGGGGGTATAAATTTTATTTTATCTCCCTCTTTAATAGACTTTCAATAATAACTTCCTTTAGTTTCCGGATAAGCCGCTAAAGGCTCCAATAAGAACAAAAAAACAATCCATTTAACAATGGCTGAGGTAACATTCTACCCAATTTACACCCTGTAACGTCAGTCGGCAAAAGATAAATCAAGAGCCCAATAAAAACCTAATTTACACACGGCAACGGCAGTTGGCAAAAGAAAAGGAAAGGGACTTGTAGCGTCAGCAAATCGAAATCCAGAGAAGGGAATCAGTGGCTAGATGGGTCATGCTCAGACTTTAATATGCCACCAAACAACGGCCTTCACTTGCGTCTAATATATGGGAGCGGTACCCTTTATCGCTGGCACGGAAACCTCGTGCAAGATGTGAGCCATTTTTTATGAGACTGCTGACCCCACTATCTCCTCCCTCCGTAGAATTGTCTACGCTCTATACGACCACGCCTCTCCCTACCATAACTCGTGCATTTTTCATCACCCCAAGACCTAACTAAAGCCACTTGACTCTCTACTGGCCCCCCCCTCCCCTCCCCCTCCCGCCCTTGCATTTAAGATTCAAGACGTTTACCAGCATTTCCCATTTTAAATACCAAACCTTTCGTCTCAGCGTGCTCCGGAGAACACCTTAGTATCTCAGCAGTTTAGAGAAGAGGAAAAAAAAAATGTCGAGAGTAGCAGCTGTTGAACTCGATTTTTTTGCCATGGGTAAAGAGAACAAGTCGTCACCTTCCAAATCCAAGTTTCTTAATCGCCAAAGAAGCTTTCGAGGTCCGTTTTCCATTCCTTTGGGTTTTTTTTTTTTATTATAATTCCTTTTTGCTGTTCTTCTGTTTATGGGTTAAAACTGATTTTTGCAATTTCTTTTTGGGTTTTGTAGATATTCAGAGTGCCATTTCGAAAATAAATCCTGAGCTTTTAAAATCCGTGATTGCCTCTGGTTCTGCTGCCACCAAGACTACTCCGGAAAATGGCAATCAGTTCTCAAACAAGTCATTCTCTGTGCCTTCCACTCCTAAACAGGAACAGCCTTCATTTCCTGCCTTGCCTCTCTATTCTCCTCTCCCAAGGTACTCAGCTATTTTATCCACTGTATGTATCTCTTGGTTTTTAATGGTATTCACGGCATGAAAATTATGTGTTGTTCTCTAATATTTTTAGGCCTAATATGATGATTCCTCCCGAAACCGCCCCCTTGACTATTTTCTACAACGGAACCGTTGCTGTTTTCAATGTCCCTCGAGACAAGGTGTGTAGAATTATACCCTACTAAAACATTTGGATTTTTTAAACACTGATATCAATGCACACATGTTGTTTCTTGTTTATTTCCTTTATTAAGTGATGATTTTTTTAAAAAGAGATTAATATTATTATACAGGCGGAGAACATCTTGAAGCTTGCTGAGAAGGGAATTTCCAAGACCAGTGCTGAACCAATGACTGATCCAAAAACTGATCAACAACAGCTTTTTGAGAGCCTTGATGGAGGTTAGTGCTTATTTAATTTCCAAGACCAGTGTGTCTTATTTAATTTTTCCAATGGTTAGCTGATTTTTTGTTACTGTGTATAAATTTGTGTGTCTTATTTAATTTTTCCAATGGTTAATGCTCATAACGGATGCATTTACTGGTTTGTTGAGCAGATCTGCCAATTGCCCGGAGGAAATCACTGCAGAGGTTCTTGGAGAAAAGAAAGGGGAGGTAGATTCCCTTCTTTTTAATTTTTTTTCCCCGTAGCTTGATATTAAAATAAAAGTGGATTTTTTCTTTCTTTTGCACACATCTTAGTTTGCTTTCAATTTTGTTTATAGATAAATTAATAAATGCTTGGGATGAACTATATTTACTATCTCTTGAATAAAGGAGGGACATGAGGATGAGATTATTAATGTTTATCTTCATTCTGTTTAGATTTTAGCTTGAGATCAATCTTATCTGATTTTTTTGTAAGACTTGTACATATATTTAGAATATTGAATGTTTAAAGCTTCTTTATTTTTTAAAGTGTTTTTAATTTTAATTTTTTAAAGTTTGTTTTAATATTATCACATCAAAATAATAAAATAAACATAAAAATCAATTTAAAAAAAATATATTCAAAAACTGATGAACAGTAGTGCAGCTGCTGTGCCAAACTGTCCATAAAAGACAAATATAAACAAGCGTGTTCGGTAATCCTATACATGATATTTTTCAAAATTAAAAATACATAAAAATAATTATTTTTTTATTTTTGATATCAAAACATTCAATTTTTAAAAAAAGAATATTAATTTAATTTAATTTAATGCTTTTTTCTCGTACCAAACAAGTTAAACAAAAAATGTGATTATATTTTAATCTGTGATTATCTAGGTGTAAACAAACAGTAGGCATCTTTCAACAGGAATGATTTATCATTGAGTAATGATGGAGTAACATCAAAGCCACAAATATTGTATTTTATTAACCATGTAATTTTAATTTTTTTGCAATTTCTGAAATTTGTTATTGCATATCGTACAGCCACTTAAATTCTTGAATTGATATAATAGCTCAACAACCAAACAAAAGAGAGTTTAATGGCAATGGTTGAAGTGGTTCTCATCCAAATTGTCTAGAAAAAGTTTAGGTGGGGTTTCTACTTCTTTGTTTTTATGTTTCAAAGTATTTTAAAAAATTTATTTTTTTAAAATTAATATTTTTAAATTTTTTTTTTTTATGTTTCAAAGTATTTTAAAAAAATTATTTTTTTAAATTAATATTTTTTTAATATTTTTAAATTATTTTTGATGTATTGATATAAAAAATTATTTTTAAAAAATAAAAAAATATTTTAAAAAATAATTGTAATTACATTTGCATCCCATATTACGATCAGAATTTCTAGAAAAATTATTTTTAATATTAATATATTAAAATTTTTAAAAAATTTAAAAAAGTTTTAATTTAAAATAAAAAATATTTTAAAAAACATTTTTTTTAATGAAATATCAATAATACGATAGGAGAAAATGCAAGAAGATAACGAAGGGCGAGATAGGAATTGGCAGAAGATCTTGTGTGCTTCTGTCTGCAAAGTAATATAATAAATAGCACGCGGTTTTGATGTTTTTGCAGGTTGACTTCTGTGTCCCCCTATGTTTGCAACACCTAAGCACGTTCTTAATGCCGAAGACCATGAAGGACTCCTATTGATTCTAGGCTACGCCTCAAGGCAACAAGAAAAGAAACGTTACCAGAATAATTGTGTTTTTCTCACCTTGTCTGCCTCTAATTGGCCTTCCTCTTTTGACGGGTGGCTATAAGATAGGTGGTACTAATCTACAGATAAATTATTATTATTATTATTATTATTATATTATTGTATGGGCTTAGTAGGGTCCATATTTGTTTTCCGGAGTCACGTTTTGTTAATTGTCCTTGGCTATCAGGCAAAACACTCGTTGCTCATCACCTTCGTCGTAGTTTCCTATGGTCTTCGTGTCTTGTTGAGGCTATTTTTTTATTATATTTAAGAAGCTTGAAATCACATGTACACTACTTACTCCTTTATCGCTAGTGGGTTGTTTGATTTTCTTTTGTCTAAGAAGATTCAAATCACTTGTACACGTGTCTTCGTTAGTGGGTTGATCATCACCTAACAGTGCTTTTTGTCCATGCATCATTTCTATGTTTGTTTTTGTTTATTGGAGAAATTGTACAAAAGCATGTGTTTTTGCTTCCATTGTTTACTTTTGCTTTCATCGCACTTTATGTATGTTCGAGCATTGCTTTGACATCACGTGGTTTTCTGGTCTTCTAGCTCCAATTAAAATAATTATTTGGCGATTTTGTAATATGAATAGTTTTACGGTGCCGTGAGAAACTCCAGAGATTTCTTTATATTTGTTTTGTTTGGTCAGGAATTTTATATTTATATATTTTTTTTAAAGTTATCTAGAAAATAAAATTTTAAGAATTTATATCTTTAAAAAATATTAAAAAATTATCTCAATTTAATAATTTAAACTATTAAATGAGATTTCATAATATATTTTATATTATTTTTGAATACATTTTTTCAAAAAAAATTATTTAAGTTTGAAATTTTATATTATATTGTATTTAATTTTTATTAAATAAATAAAAATATTAAGATTTGAATTCGTTGATGATTAAAGTTTTTATATTAAGTTAAATAACCATTTTAATTTAACAAATTAAAGTTATATTTTATATTATTCTTAAAAAAAAAAAAAAATTTAAAATCACATCCTCGCTGGCTAACCACCACCATTTCCCATGACATGTGAAGAAAAAGCCACAATCAATTCCCAACACACCCGTCAACAGCACGGCACGGGAAAGATGCAAGGTTAAACAACCTTAATTATAATGTATGTTTATTAATTAAATATCTTCAAATATATAATGGAGACAACACATAGCACCATCAAGAACTTCTGTAACCTAACCGTGTAGCTTAACAGCCTGTAACCTCTCCAGAACCAGTGTTTCTTGTCTTGTAATTTCCTTCTTCTCGGAATGATCGGATGGCTTGCCTTGGTCAACATCAAGTCTTTTTCCGTGGATCGTGCAGGATAAAGGGCAATCAGAAAACCTGCATGTTCAATGTGCATCCCATCATAAATTTTTATGTCTACATCTGACGTGCGTTAGGGCTCGGGTAAACAAATTGATGCCAAGCCTAATTCATTTGGTTGGCTATCTGGCAAAAGCAAGAGCTTGAGTGCCGACAGATCCAAACGTGATTACTTTTGTGCGAGGCTCCAATTTTCTGTCACCGATCACTGTGATGGTTTACAAATCCATCGGTAAGCTACACATGTCATCTAGAAAGGGCGGGTTCACCGAGATGGTTCCAGCCACATTAATGTCACTATCTTTGACCGTTGTAATTAATCGTGCACCAACTGAGGATAACATAGCGGTCCCATCCTACCACTTTTATTTTTTAAATTTTATTTTATATTTATTAAATTATTAAATTATCCAAACATAAAACTAATAATAGAAGGAAAAATAAAAACCAAACTTAAAACTAATAATAGAAGGAAAAATAAAAAAAATTATATACTCTAGTTAAATAAATTTTATTTTTAAAAATAATTTAGCTGTTGTATTGTATTTTAAAATTTTGAAAAGTGAAAAAAGACTCCAAGTACTACTTCAATAAAATTTATTATTAGAAATAATTTAATTATTTTATCATGTTTTAAAAATATAATAAAATATTATCCTTAATTGATCCGGTAATAACTAATAAACCCTGTAAAATAAATGTATTAATCTTTATAATCAATCCATTGATTTTTTTGTTAAGAAGAGTAAAATAATTATTATACCGTTTTGATTTACCGTGAAATAAATCTATGTCCGTGTTGACTCCGCAATTCCTTGCAGTTTATTTTAATGCGGTTTCTAAGAAGAGTGGTAAAATTGACATATTGGATAGAGTTAAATTTGATAAAAATAAAAGATGATAGTGTTATTAAATGAAAATTAAAGTTGATACAGCTGGATATTACCTTAGAAATTAACCCTCTCAAATTTGATTATATAATTTTTTGCTAATAAAAAAGTATTTTTCCAATTGACATTATCTTTTTATTTCAATTTCATGGTTTCTATTTTTTATTAAATTCAATTCTTTTATTTTTCCTACGAACTTTTTGAATGGTAGCAAGATACCTCGTAAATACGAGCAAGAAATTTAAATTTATATGCATTTTCATTACCATTCCCGATATAAATAGACAGATGAGGGGGATTGAAAAGCAAAAATAAAAGATGCAACAAATGACCCGAAACCAAAGATTTAAGGTGAAATTAAGCAAGCATTTAATCTCATGGAGTGAAAGCCAAATTGAAATTTACTCCATTTAATTTAATTTAATTTAATTTTAATCTCATGGAGTGAAAGCCAAATTGAAATTTACTCCATTTAATTTTATTTTATTTTAATCTCATGGAGTGAGCCAAATTGAAATATACTCCATTTAATTTAATTTCATTTTCTTTCAAAAATACCATTCTGCCTTGCAGAGGAATCTAGTAAAGCCACTCCAATCCAACTCTTCCTTGTTCCAAACACAGGAACTTGTAACAAAATTGAAATCAATTCTCTTATTAATGGATGTCCAGTTCTAAACCGATGATATCGAAGCTTATCAGAAGCCCAGCTCAGTGTCCGTCGACATCAGGCCCAGTTCTGCTTCCATTTACACAACAGCTAGCCACGAGGGTCAAACCTGTGATCATAAGCTATCTGGGTGACTTCGCCTTTTAGTTAAGAAAAATAGATTATTTTTACCGAGTTTCATGATAATTTCGACTCATCCATGAACATAAATCCATGTTTGAACACAGATAGCCAGATTTATGAGTCAAGCTGGGAGATCCTTGGTTAAATTACAGAGCGAGATCCATCACGTCAATTTATCTATGGTTAAATTACAGAGCGAGATCCATCACGAGTCAAGCAGATTAAGATCCTTACTTTTAAAAATAAAGACAATCACCAGTAATTTACTGCCACCAAACTGATCAGTGCATGGATTTAAGGCCTGTTTTCCATTAAACGTGCGCACACCCTGTCTTCTGTCGAAGCTGGCATCAAATAATTAAATAAATGACAAGAAAAAAAAGGCAAAAATATTGGAAAAAAGGGGTAGAAAACAAGCAAGAAAACCAATTCGATCCCTTTCTGGAGAGAGGGACGGAGTGGGAGAAATAAACTCAAAACTGAAGAGTGAGGTTGATGAAAAGAGCATCAGTTTTAAAAAGCTCGAATTTTGAAGCGTCATGGATTAATCAGCATTCAAAGTATTAGAAATTTCATCATCTGCTCAGATCCTCACCTTCCCCATATTAAATCAAGACCTCGTAAAAGTGAGACAGGCAGCTAAATTACACAAGAAGGGAATCAAATCCGATAAACAAACATAGAAGAAAGAAAAATACAGAACGAGATCTTGTTGACCCTTAGCATTTTAGGCTACCAGGACGCGTCTAAGGTCGCTATAAGGTGCTTTATATAGACTAGGGAGGATCCAGAAACCCTAATCACCAAAACAAACCCAAAACCGACGCCGTTTGCTTTTACAACCTCAACGCCAGTTGTTTACAGGCGCCTCGACATGGATAATGTCGTTTCCAAAAAAAAAAAAAAGGGCAACGTCAGCTAGAGTATTACATTAGCTTTATTTTTTTTTAAAAAAAAAAATCAAATTAGCGTCCCAATATTTTCATTGAATCAGTCGAACATAAATAATTAAATAGGATGTCCGTCGATTGCCACTTTAAGCTAACCTGTGATGGAAAAACCCTCGAAATCAGCCCTGCTTTTGTGTCATTTATTTATTTCTATTCTTGTGTGTTAAATTTAGTCGATTAACTCCTGATTTCCTTAATTTCATTTGATTAACTTTCATGTTCTTTGAATATGTTTGATTACTTCAATAAATAGCTTTTTATAAAATCATTGTGTTAAATGGGCGTGCTAATTGTGTGGGATTAAACACTTTCTATTATGAGATGGCTTTTTATGATTATGAAGAACCTATATCACCATATAAATTATCTCGACAATAATTTATTAATATATCAATTTATTTTTTTAAAATAACTTATTTGATAATATAGGTCTATAAGAATATAACAAAAGTTTATCTCACAAGTAAAAATTATCTAACAATATATTATCCATATATAGTAAAGTTGAGATTTGATACAAATCAATTATCGGGTTAATTCATTAAATCCATAACTAATAAATATTAATTGAGTAAATTCAAAGAACACTAGGTTAATTGTATATATTTAAAACAAATGAGTGAAAATAAATAATTAACATAAATACAAAGATATATTTAATGATTTTGCCTTGTTGATCTCATAACATGGCAAGATGCCTAGTTATCATGCCGATGTGATAATAATACTTATATAAATTAAATTTATTGACAGTGAGAATGAATATTTAGTTTACATGCATATAATTAAAATTAAAAAAATCATATAAAATTTATAATATACATATTAAATATATATTTAAACCTGCACAAGACACTAGTATACAATTTTAACAACAATGTTAATCATGTAATATATAAAAACATAAATTATATCAAATAAAGATGTATACTTGTCAAATCACTAAAATATAATAAAACTTTGTTGTTATTAAATAATAATTTTATATTTTTAAAGTTTTATTATCTTTTATTCTATGTAAATATCATGTTTATAATAAACCACCTAAGATTTCAACTTTTAGATATACTTCTAAATAAGGTTTATGAAT
Source organism: Populus euphratica (assembly GCF_000495115.2). Classification (NCBI taxonomy): domain Eukaryota; kingdom Viridiplantae; phylum Streptophyta; class Magnoliopsida; order Malpighiales; family Salicaceae; genus Populus; species Populus euphratica. Next base: position 633,206 of record NW_011499909.1, read on the forward strand.
ATAAAAAAATCAACTTAAGTACATCTCTATAAAAATTAAACTTAAACTCTAAATTAAAAGAAAAATAAAATCTTAAAAATAAAGAGGAAATACACTAAAAATTGAGGTGAAGAAGAGCGGTAAAATCTAGAAAAAAAGTGTGTAAACTCTTTTTTCAACCCATCTTTTATAATAGATTTTGGAAATAAAACTAATAAAATATTAATTCTTTTTGTTATTAGCTTTGATTACCTATCATAAAATTATAATTAATTCTAAAAGTTTTGGCTTTAATTTTGTGAGTTGAAAAAATTTCTTGAAACCATTCAAGTTATTGAAAAAACTTATCAAATTTTCTTCTTGGATTGGACATGCTAATAGTTTGGCAAAAAATAATTCATTACATGTCAAAAAAATATTTTTATAATAAACTTAAATCCAAGTCTAAATAGGTTAGTGCTTTTGGTTAAATTCATATTACTTTGTTAATGTCAAAGAACTATCTCACTCAAAAGTTTAAACTATTAGGTAACGTTCTAGGATATAATTTATAATATTTTCTAACACACCTCCTTAAGTGAAAATCATTTTAGCTCAAAACTTGTATAGACTCATATTATCTTGTGCTTAATTTTTATCAAATAAATACATTTTAGCTCAAAACTTGTATAGACTTATATTATCTTGTGTTTAATTTTTATCAAATAAATAGAGATAGTGAAATTCTAACTTGAGATTATTTGGTTATCAAGGCTCTGATACCATGTTAAAGAACCATCTCACCTAGCTTAAACTATTAGGTAAGGTCTCGGGATATAATTTATATTATTCTCTAATAATTAGAATTTATTTGTAATTATTTAACTTTTCACTATATAAACTATAAAAAATATCATATATTTTTACGTGGGATATAAGATCTTGTGTTTTATATAAATATGTTAATTAATGGTTTTTTTAGATTAATTTTTTTATTTATCTATCATTTATTTTAATCATAATAATGTTTTATGTTAATGAAATTTTGTTGGAGAACAATTTGCAATAAAATTTTAACTCTAAGAGGATTTCATTTTAAATTTGACATCATAATTTGCAATAAAATTTTAACTCTAAAAATAAGAGGATTTCATTTTAAATTTGACATCAAATTTGTCTGTTTTATTAAAACAAATTCCAACAACTTCTAGGCTCCCACACTCTAACTCTTACATTTTTTTTAATATGTATGCTCTTGAAGTTATATGTTTATTAACTATTTTCACTTTTAAATAGGGTTCAATGGAGTCTGTTAGTTAGCTACTTTACTAGCTTTTCTTTAATGAAAGAAATTCTGAATTTGAAGTGGCCATTGAAAAAAAAAGCGAGCTCTTGCACGAGTATAATTAAATTGATGAGTTAGGCTATAATTTGATAGCAGCATGATCTATGAGGAGTCTGTGCGGGTACAATACATGGCTTGCGTATCGACAGGCTTTTTCAGCGGGATGTTTATCTTGTTTTATAGTATGGTTACGATTATATTTTTTAATTATTAGCTAATAAAAAATTTATCATTGTATAGTTGAGAAATTTGTAGGGTTATTAGTGAGGAAACTTTGGTGGCAGATAATGCCTTTGAGTAAGAAGGTCAATGAGAAGGGTCGAGTTTATACTTTATAGTGTTTGTTTGTTTTAAGTAAAATGATTTTTTAGATATTTTTATATTTTTTAAAATATTTTAATTTGTTTATTTTTCATAAAATATTTTATAGGAAAAACTAGCCAATAAAAAATATTTTTAAATTAATCTTTAAACTTAGTTTTTTGTGATGAAAAATAGTTTTAGATAATAAAATTTTATAAAATATTTTATAAATAATAATTCATTTACGATATAATCATTTCAGCCACGATCCCTATTTTTTTAACCATTTTTTTTTAATTATTATCAAGACCAACTTCTCCACCACTACCTTATTTTTCATCACCTCACCATCATTTTCTCTGCAATTATCGTCATCTCATCGTGAAAACTATATTATATGTAAAATATTTTGTTTATAATCTCTTTGTCAAAGAAAGGTTAATATCTTAATTCTAAAATCCTTGACGAATCTTGCATTGATCCTACCAAGTCACCCTCTCACATCACTCTCCATTGACCCTAGCTACCCTGCATGCATCCAAAGCTCACAAATAAACCTTCATGCCTAAAGGTGGATTCCTGATGATTTCTTCAAGTAACAACATGAGAGGAAAAATACCAGATATAGTGTTGGTTCAAAAGACAAGTTAGGAACGTGAAAATTACATCTTAGAGAGAAATAGAAAAAACAAACACGAATATTCACGTAAGAGGAGCAAAATTATTTACTCAGGATGCACACCTGCTCAATTTTGGAGCAGGCGCGCAGCTTCTCGTCTTTGGAGCAGATGCCCGCTCGCTCTCCCTTTGAGCAAGACACACACTCTTCTCTTTTATGTGAAAAACTTACGTAAATCTTTTATCTTTTGATGATTTCTTTATGGATATTTGCCATGAAATCCTTTTACGTGAACAAGCATTCAATCATGGAGAATGCTCAAAATATAGATAACTCTTAGTGTGCTCCGTCCGTTGTTTGCTTAGATTTGAAAAGTGAATTATAAAAAAATAAATTATTTTTTAATGTTTAATAGTATAATGAAAAATAAATTAAAAAATACTTTCTAATATTTAGTTAGGTCATGAAAAATAAATTGAAAAATAAATTGAAAACTAACTTATTAATATTTTATTTTTTTAAAATTTATTAAAATAATAAGAAACAAATCTTACAAATTAAAAAGTTAAATGAAAATGAAATTGAAAAAAATATAATTTCATAAATTATCTCAGATAAAATAAATAATAATCAAAATAATAGAGATCAAATCTAAAAAATAAAAAATAATAAAAGATGAAAAAATTAAAATAATAATACCAACATTTCTTAAATTATTTCAAATAAAATAAGTAACAATAAAAAAATAAGGATAAAATTTGATAGATAAAAAATTTTAATAAAAAAATAATAAAAAAAAACAAATACTAATTATAAAAATTAGGACCAAAGTTAATAAAAAAAATTAAATTTTAAGAGATAAAATTGAATAATAAATATTTAAAACAAAATATATAGAGGAATGAAAAGTTTGAGTATCAAATTTGATATAATCAGTAAATAATATAATATTTCTAAATTTTTCATAACTTTCAAAAAGTGTTTTTCGTCCAAATGTTTTAAAAAAATATTTTTTTAGAAATCAAATTAATTTTTTTTTGATTAAAAAGTATTTTTTGTTGATTAATTTTTTTAATATCAAATAAATATAAAAAAATTAAAAAATAATTTTTTAAAAATAATTTTTTTAAAAAAGTATTAGAAAGAAATTTAAAAGAGGGTGTAGGTTGGGAAAAAAAGAAAGAAAGAAACATGTATAGAAGGAAGGATGCTGAAACTCTGTGAGAAGGAAGGAAACAGATGTGAGAGGCACGATTTTAGAGAGGAGGTGTGCCCTCTCTCCCTTAGGAAGCGGGTTCGCACCTCCTCCTCTCCTTGTAGGAATTGGTTTATTTTTTCCTTCACTCCTCTTGCTATATTAATTTTTTTTAATGCATTAGAATATTTTTTTTGGGACTGTCTTACAATTTTTTTGCTCTTAATCTTAAGAAAAAACCATGTTCTCACAATCATTAATGCTACAAATGCACATGTAATTTGAAAATAATAAATGAGGTTGTTAAATTGTATAAATTTGATTTTTTTAGTCAAAACTATGTTTATGTGTATTTTCAACGGGTGTTTGATACAAAAAATTATTAAATTAATATTTTTTTAATATTTTATGATGATTTTAATATATTAACATTAAAATTTAAAAAATATTTATTTGAATATATTCTAAAGCAAATTTGTTTTAAAATCAACTATGTATCACTGTACTAAACAAAAAATTGCTCAGTAAACATCGTAATAAAATGAGGCAGTATAATGGAGGGGGACAAAAAACGAGGTGGCCCAGCACGGTACGGACCACACAGTACGTTTTGCCAAATGGCAGGACAAAACTAGGGGTCGGATCTCAGTCACCCCCATTCATTTCAAAACCCCGGGGATCTCTCCCTCCACCATAGCCGTTTAACATAATGCTCTTCCTTCCGTTTACCCTTTTCGATTTTTTGTTAACAAAAAACGAAAGCGCATGATCACACTGCTTCGCTCTAAACACTACAATTTCCAATTCCAAATCAGTGTTAAACCAACACTTACAAATACGGTTCTTTACTTCAAAGCTGTATCCAATAGGGTGACGAAACCACCGGAAAATCTCTCCACTGTGAGATTATAAAGAAGGGAAATTTCTTAGACTTGCTTGCGAACAGCGTTCTTTAATTTTTGTATGTAAAATACGACTCATAGGTTGATGCAGCTATGGTGTTCGATGAAATGCCTGATGATATACGGTGTCGTTTGTTACTTTGATTCAAGGTTATAATCAGCGTTTTAGATCTTACGATGCTATCTGGTTGTTTTCTAGGTTTCATGGAGAAGGTCATGAGCTTAACCCTTTTGTTTTTAGTACTGTTTTGAAGTTGCTTGTTATTGCTGAGTGTACTGAATCGGGGTTTAGTGCCAATGCTTGTGTTTGTAAGCTTGCGCCTTTGGGGTTACTGCTTTGATTGATGGTAACTTGTTATGCGGAGAATGAGTGCTTTGAAGAGTCTTTGAAGCATTTTTTTTTTCTGCAGATGAGAGTTGTTGGGTTTAAACCAAGTAATTTTATTTTTGCGAGTATGTTGAAGGCTTGTGTTGGGTTGGAGGTGTTTGATGTTGGAAAGGCTGTACATGGACATGCTTTTAAAACATCTTATGTGGAAGAACTTTTTTTCGGTGTTGAATTGATGGACTTGTATATTAATTCTGGAGATGTTGATGATGCTTTACGTGTGTTTGAACAGATGCCTAAAGGTGATTCCATGGAGTTTTATGATCGCCCAGTATCCTCTAAGCCAGCATAGTGAAGAGACCATTGCGTTGTTCTGCAAGATGAGGCAAGGTTTGGTGCTTCCTAATCAGATTACGCTTGCTAGTTTGCTGCAAGCATTTGCGAGCTTGGTGGATTTGCAATTCGGGAAGCAAATCCATTACCATATAGTTAAATGTTGGTTTAGATACAAATGTATTTGTATCCAAATGCTCTAATGGACATGCATGCAAAATGTGGAAGAATGGAGAACTCAATGCAACTGTTTCTGGAATCTCGAAATTGTACTGATATGAGTTGGAATAGGGTGATTGATGGCTATGTGCAGGCTGGCAATGGTAAGAGATATGCTTGAATGCCAAGTTCAGGGATCGGAAGTGACATACTCTATTGTGCTCCATGCATGTTCTGGTATTGCTGCCATGGAACCAGACAGACAGTCATTCATTGCTAGTGAAAACTATTTATGACAAGAACACTGTGGTTGGAAATGCTTTGATAGATATGCATGCCAAGTGTGGAAGCATTAGAGATGCACGTTTAGTGTTTAACATGCTAAGGGAATGTGATCAAGTGTCATGGAGTGCTATGATTGCAGGATATTCTGTGCACGGGCTATGTAGGGAAGCTCTCAAAGCTTTTGAATTAATGCAGGAAACAGAGTGTAAACCAGACAAGGTAACTTTTGTTGGTATCCGGTCAGCATGTAGCAATGCAGGACTTTTCGATAGAGGACAAGCTTATTTTAAATCTATCATAAAAGATTATGGCATTGAACCATGCGCAGAGCACTACATGTATGGTTTGGATTTTTGGGAGATTGGGTCATCTTGATAAGACTGTTAAGTTGGTCAAGGAAATCCCATTTGAGCCTAGTGTTATGGTGTGGCGGTCCTTACTCAGCGCTTGTGTCGTTCATATGATGTTGAACTTGGAAGAATCTCTGCCCAGTGTGTTCTTGAGATAGAACCAGAAGATAAGGCAACATATGCATCATTGTCAAACAAATATGCTATTGCAAGGAAGTGGGGAAATGTGGCTTCCATTAGAAGAAGCATGAAAAGGAAAGGAGTCACGAAAGAACCGGGCCTAAGTTGGATTGTGAACCACAGTGGGGTTTCATTATTTCTCTTTAGGAGACATTTCACATCCTCACACAAAATGATTAAGGGGATGCTGAAGTGGTTGAACATGAAAGCCTGGAATGAAGGTCATGTTCCTGATTATCTGATGTGGACGATGTTGATAAGGAACAGTGGTTGTGGGTCCACTGTGAAAGACTAGCTTTAGCATATGGTCTAATTAGAATTCCATCCATATGCCATGTTCACATTATAAAGAATCTCCGTCTATGTGCTGGCAGTCATACTGCAATAAAATAAATGTCAAAGATTGTGCGCTGAGATATCATTATCAGAGATAGGAACCATTTCCATCATTTTCAGGAGGGGATTTACTCTTGTGTCGGCTATTGGTGATTGACTTGCAAATATAGATTTTGATTTTTTTTGGAGCTAGAATTTACATCGCTTTGATAAAGTTCCTTATCATGTTGGTTCGCATATTAGGAGGAGGACTAAACTTTCTGCTTTATAGCCATGAAAGCAAATCCATAATAATTTATGTCCGTTCACTGTTAAACTCTGACCACTAAAATGCAGTTGTGCATCAGCCATATGTCAGCTCAGATGCAAAAGGTACAAAAATAGCGAAACAACCTCTTCTAACTTTTTATGATACAGTTTAGTTTGGGGGTTCCGATCATAAGATTTAATTGGTAAACAAGCACACATGTTCCTAAATGCAAACAAATGTTGCGTGAATAATTTGTTTATTTTTGGTACCACATTCTTAAAATTGCTAATTGCTTTGTTGATGATACTATTTTTGGCCTTTATACTTCTCTGTGGCCTCCAGCTTCTATGCACAAAATTAATTGTGTGGGGATTCAAGGAAAATGAGATCGATCAGAGAAATTCATGGTTAGTTAACTCTGCCAGTTAAATCCATGAAATAGCATAATTTGTTTGTTCTAGAAATATGTGGGAAGGACTTAATCTTGCACAGGGACTAGTTCTAGTGTATCTCAATGGATTATTTTTTCTACTAATTACAATGAACTGCTAATTTTGTGCACTGGCAATTTTGTGTGCTAATTTATGTTGTAAGAATTGGCAGCTCAACAAGATGCTCAAATTGTGGAAAAGTTTTGACCTCTTATGCTTTCAGTAGAATCATCTAAATCAACAAGAGTTAGGGGGTGATGTTTAGTTGAGCAATTTGGTAGTCGTGATAGTTGGGTTTCAGGAAACGGTATATTGAGAATGCAAAGGGCTTTACTTATAATAAATTGAGAACTTCATTTATTATCTTAATTGGCTGACTGGATTCAAGCATTATTTTTTGCATCATGATTGGAAATGTTATCTTTAATTTTGCTTATCATTTTCTGCACAAAAGTGTCAAGTGTTGAATTTTCTGTTTTATTTTCTTAGAGCTGAACGAGAAAAAAAGATGTTAGAATCTGATATTGTTATTTGGAATTTTCATCATTGACCTCAAATATTCTTGCAGCTTCGGTATTCACAAAGGATGGATTCTTGCCCCTAGAAAATGAAGTGTGCGAGGTTTGGAGGTATGGCTCTATAAAGACCTGTTAATATATTAATTGATCTTCTTGAAGTGGTGTTTTTTAATTTGGTTTAGGATAGTTAGGAACTTCTGAACTCTGTATTGAGTGATTGATTTGATGCATCCCCAATTATTCACAACTGCTGGACAAATTTATTGCCTTTGAGAAGGACGTGGCTTTATAACAGATGCACGTGTTTAAGAAAAGTGCTTGACGGTTCCTCTTGGATTTTCTTGCTGATCATCCTATTTTGACTAGTCTAGCTGATGAAAGTGCCTCTCAACTGTCTTTGCTGAGGGACTGTATACTTACACAAACACTTTAAACTTGCACAAGGGTAAGCGAGTGAGCTGCCTCTTTTCTCTTGAAATATGATTCAACTTTAGAATTTTGGTTTTGAAAGTGTTTATCTTGTTTGCTTTTTAAAGTTGTTATTGATCATCTGAACTTGTGAACTCATAACATTGAAGCTTGGTACTTTGATGCACTGCCCTGATATATGTACATGATGCATCTTCCAGGTTTCATTAGGGTACTGTACCACTTTCCTTGTTGAGTTGATTTTGGGCCATAAAAACGAGAAGAAAAAGAAGTATTATCACTAAGCAAGTTTCGTGGATGGAGATATTTAATCATTCTTGTGGTTGGGATTTATATGTATACAATAATAAGTTTTTATTGAAGCTTTTGGACTCAGATTGCCTCTCATTTTTGTTCAAACATAATAAAGTTGGTTTCAAAGCACAGCCTTTGATGGTCTTTTCCAAAGCAGCTATGACAATTTGCAACTAGAGTTTTTTCTTCCAAACTTTTGTTACATAAATATGTTACCATGGATCATCCATGTTTTATGTTGGTTGAATCATCTACTTTTGATTATTGAAGTTGTCCTGGAGAGACTTGGTTGAATTAAGTCATTGTTTATTTTATGCAATAAACAAAAATGAAGAAATTCATTCCCCAGCACTGGTATGCGTGTGGGCATATTTATGAATTAAACAGTTATGGCCCATATGAGTATTGAAGGGAAAAAAGAAGAATAAGAATGTGAATAACTCTCTTACGCTATGGAACTTTACTGATTATGGTTTTTACTATTTCTTAGATATTCTCTATTTCTTGCAGACTTCTTGCCTTTTTTTTTCCACTTTTCTAAAGAGGTTATCGCTACCAAGTTGGAAGAAATAGAAAGGGATGAGAAAGTCAGATTTAAATGGTTTAAAGGGGAGACGTGCGTGCTGTTAAAATCAAGAAAAGTAGAGAAGATGTAAGTCTGTAGATTTTTTTTTTTTTTTGGGGGGGGGCAATGAAGATGTGTGTGCAGTTAGAGGGAGGGAGAGAGGAAAATGAAAGAAAAGAGAAGAAAGAAATAAATTTGTGAACGCTTAAAAATGTTGATGGTAGTGATGAAGATGTAATGTCAGCGGTAGCAATGAAGATGTGTGTGCAGTTAGAGGGAGGGAGAGAGGAAAATGAAAGAAAAGAGAAGAAAGAAATAAGTTTGTGAAAGTTAATAGCAAAATTCAAATTCATAGGATAATTACGAAGAATTTGAAGACATGGGAGCAGGATATAATTAGAAATGAAAAGGCTAATTGTCTTTTGTTGTGGTGGCTACAAAATAGTTATGAGTAGATTGAAGAGAGATTAAGAAGTAATTAAGAACACAGCCAATTGCCATGCGTGTGATACTTTGTGGAGGCCCTGTAAGTACATTGTCCACAAACCGTTTCTACTCAAAATTTCATAATCATTGTTGCCAGTACAAGGAGTGACTAGAATACTACGTATTCCACAGTGATAATGTGCTATTGGCTTTTCCGGAGTATGTTTTGATTTGTAATCATAGTTCTTGACAAGCATGCCATTTCCATGGATTTAGCATCAGCCATTCCTATGGATTTAGCATCATCTATCATTTTCATGCTCTATTCAAAGTTGCGGGCAATGGGAAATCTTTATTTAAATCTATTCACAAGTTGGATAATGTTTAGATTAAAATGAGAATATGGTGCTCGTTGGCCACAACATTTGTCCTTGGGAACCTTGCTCATGCTTCATTCAGATCCTTCATTGTTTAAATTCATTATGGATGATATTCGTGATATGTCACTCTAGAGTGTGAATATTGGCAATTATTATTATATTGCAATTTGCATCTGAATGTTTCATGCTTCCACTCGTGCATGATAGTAGGCATCATGTCACTTTGGAAAAGTTTTGGATATTGGAATCCTCGGTGCACTGCTTTGCACTTCTGATTTGTTAGTCATGTCCCAAATAAATCTCTTAACATTATTGATGTTTTGACTCTTGAGATGCCTTCTCATCTTTCAAATCACGTTATAGCCCATAGAGAATGGTGAAAAATTGCCATGATAACAAGTTCATTATATCCCAATTTCTTACTTGATGAAATGCTATGGTAATGCAGATGTTTCCACATTCCCGCTTACTGTTTTGTGGTTGATTTTGGACTTGGAATTATCTCCGAAGAGAACTATCTTTTCTGACTTGCCCCTGCCCCCATTGGTTGAATAGCTCAGTTCTGCTAACATCATGTGTTTATGTCTAGTGCTGCCATTTTTACCTTGTCCAGAACAGCTACTACCATTATTCGTGATTTGTGTTATTCTGCAAAAGCTAATGGTATCCACCGTGCTTTGTTCTCTCATCATGAAGACAGACAGGGCTTTTCAAATATGTGCTTCACATTTAAAATCATAAAGGTTTCCATCGTCTGTCATGTAGGCATCAAATTAGATGGGTGGATATCAATTCCAGAAATGTCAAGGCAGCTAGATTTGTTTGGTTTTTTTTCCCTTGTTGAAAGCTTGTAATGAACTGGATTTTCCTTTTTATTAATTTTAGAGCAAACTTCTAGCTCATTTTGCTTGACAAAGCCTTAAGAGAGCAATACTTAAACTTACAGATTAGGGAACCCATGTTGGTGAATTTTGCTTCAGAATAGAATTGACAAACCAACTATAACGATTGGATGCTCTATTTCTCCCACTATCCCCTGGTTTAAACTAATCATGTCAATGAATACATGAATTACTACTTGACTTGGTTTCAATTTTGTCTTACTAACCATAATTTTTTAGTCTCATCTATCTCACAAGAGGGCGAAAGTGGAGTAAAGCTTAAATCACATTTATATCCATAACTTTGCAAGATTGAATAGAGCGTCCCTCTTTTGGACTAAATTTCTTGAGACATTTCTAAATGATAAAAAGTAGGAAGCTATCCTTGTTGGAGAGTTCATGAAAACGACCTCACCTTGCTTTCAGAATTAGCAAGGACAGACACAAACTGACAAGTAAGATTATCATCGAGTAAAATGATTCCTCAATGACTTCATATTAGTTATTTTAAAGCATATGGTTGATAACCCTAGAATTTTAATTTCATCTGTTCCTTGATTGTTCTCGGTTTAACGTGTTTTTCCAGGAAAGTGAAGTGACTCAGAGAAACCATATGTCATGGAGTGGAATATATCTCACTGCAAGGTATTCTGGTCCTTCTCTTTCAGCTTGTGATCTTGAGAGAAGGTTTACTAAACGTCTTGCTCCCTTTGTCAGTTGGCTAAAGCCGTCTGAGAGTCTCAAATATTGAATGGATAACAGCGTGACTATTATCCTTAGAGCATCTCCAGTAGAGAATGGATAACCAAAAATAAAAAATTAATATGTTGGCTTTTCTTTATTTGTTTTGCACACTTCATTAGAAAAGCTAAACAAAATACTAAAATGCCTTTTTTCTTTCACAAATGCTATTTTTATATATCTCTTTAAAGAGCTAAAACCAACAAAGTAGGACCACTAAAAAAAAAATTAATTAAATTTAGACATGTGAAAAAAAAATAACATTAAACAATATTAAGAAATAATAAAATACTTATTTTTTTCACTCTAATATAAATGGCTTTTCAAATAACTTTTTTTCATTCGAATAAATATAGTAAGATAAATTATATTTATACTATTTAAAATGCTATTTTATCAATTTAGATACTCTTACAAAATTGAAAAGCAGATAAATTATATTTATACTATTTAAAATGCTATTTTATCAATTTAGCTTTTCAAGGACTGGAGATACTCTTACAAAATTATTGTTACTATAAATAACTAGCCATTCTGGCAAGCTTAGCATCGGCCATCAGAATAATTAGAACATGGAAAAAGGATGCCCCATTTCAGGAGCCATGTGCAGGCTGGTGGTCCTCTAAGATGCCATTAACTAACAAGGCAAGCGGAGAAAACATTCACAATTTCCCGGTTTGTTTCTCCTTTATGGAAAGCTCTTTAACGCTAGCGTGGGCTATTGGTTAAACTTATCTATTAGCCCACTCTATTCCTCTCATCGCTGCACCATCAGTACTGTAACGAAGCTTCACAATGGCGACAGTATCTACATCATTTTTTGAGATGGCCCAAAGGGTAAAATCTGACAATTCATATCCATGAAGTCTCATATTTAACACTCCCAACATTATTTTTTTTTGCCTCTCCCGTGTGCGGAGGGTGGAGAGGTAGCCACACACACCTTGAGATGGAAGTGTGTTCATTGGATTACTGAGAATTGAGATGGTTCTTTCTTCGAGTAGCATTACCCTCGTAAGCTTGTTTTCACCTAAAAAACAGCACTTTCACAGGAGATTGTATATATATTGTATGGGAATAACTTGAAGGAATTTTCTTCCTTCCTTGAAAACCACTTTTAATTAGCTCTTGACCATGCTCTGAAGTTACATTACATGGACGTAACTATCAAGGGAAGAAAAAAGGGAACAATATTTGACAGATAACATCAACCCACTGGAGTTATCTTGCTCGTATAGTCTTCATAGACATAAATATACAGGTAGCTGTTGCCTTAAAAAAAGGAACAATCTCCTAGTCTATGAATATCCGATGAGATAACTCTTGTATTGTTTTGACTAGCTTCTGATTAGCCCTTTTAATATATAAAATTCTTCCAAAAAAAAAGATAACCCTTGCATTGACTTGAAGTCACAAATGAAACCAAATGTTTTAAATTGCAACGGTCTAATTCCGCCTTGCACATTGAAACAGTCAAGTCACTTGTTTAAGTTTTTAAAAAAGCCACCACAAATTTTATTTCTCACAATAACATCTCATGCCATACAATTAAGATCTTAACCTTATAATCCAAGGAAGCAAAAAAAAACGAAAAGCGTGCTGACCTCTTACTTCTTCCTGAACGTTAGTATTTGATTATACGCAGTTGGATGATTGACTGACCATATCAAAGATGATCCATCTCATCAAAGAACATATTATTACAGCTAGTGGGAGGCATACACGTACACCATGCTATGTTACAAGACAATGCTATGAAAAGGTTGTGCCCCTCCAAAGTGCGGAGCCATCTTGGCAAAGACTCCCGTTGCCACACAGACAGACATTTTATTTTTTTTAGTTAGTTGTTACTTTTTATTTATTACATTTTGACGATAAATCAAACGTCGACGTGACTCAACCATGACAAATCCATTCATGTTCCAAAATCATTAATAAAGCCAAGATCATATTCCCTCCCCTACATGAACTAGGATATGCATGGGTCACCCTCTGCCCACAAAGTTCAAATATTGCACATAGAAACAAAATGTAATTTTGATGTCTCGGCACTCTACTACTTGGTTTTTTTTTTTTTTTTAAATTTTAAAAAACAAAGTACATGCATTTGATTAATTAACCTCGAAAGGTGTGTGCTCGAAATGAGGATCATTAATTAGTAAAAGGAGAAAAAAAAAAAAAAAAGAAGGACGGTGGCAACTGCAATAGAAAATAATATATATACATATAAAAGCAGAGAAGAATACGTGTTGATTAAAGTGGGGACCACAATGGAGCCCCCATGAACTCCGGCTTTGCACGCGCAGTCAGGGATTTGGGACCCACATAGAAGCAGGCCCACGCACATCCATGCAAAAATAAAAAATAAAGAAAGTAATACTAGGAAAAAAAATAAGAATTAAGAGCGTGGAATTTTATGGACCCCCATGGCTGCTTGTTATGTTTTTTGCGTGGGGAAACGGAGGCTGCATGCTCCTTCTCCTGAACCATCAGTCACCCTAGAATTTATATATAGAAGGATCCCTACTTTGGGTAGTATTTTTTTTTTTAAAAGTAATAATTGTTTTTGAGGGTGGTGGTCATCATCATTATTGTTTGTTATAAACTTGGAGAGACGCAGAACCCAAGCTTTCAAGACTGATTTTTAACGGTGCGGAACACTGACCCCAACACAAAAGGTATTTCTCTCAGAGCTTCCTCACACAAGAACTGTACAATATGGTTAATTAATCAGGATGCATGTTTGATTCTTTTCAGGGACTGATTTCCTTTATTTATTTATGAGAAATGACAGAGGAGGTGCATGGATATTTGCTCATTATGTAGAATATAATTAGTCTAAATCATCTAGGTTTTATACCTATATAGGCCTCTGATTACCCACTCCAATATCTAACAAGGGATGTCATCATGAATTCTACTTGCCTTGCTGGTTGTTGTTATGTGCATGGATGTTCATTTACGTAGAATTATACATATATTTATGTGGAAATTGATGATGTTAGGGGGAAAAAGGTTAATTATGAATGCCTAGAGGTGCGTATGGTACATGGTTTTGATTCATGCTTGTAACTCGGACTATACTTTTATCAGCTCAAAACTCATGTGATTACACTCCACGGGTGAGTACTTTTGTGCAAAAAGATTATTAGATCTCTTTAATTTACAAAAAAAAGGGGGTGAAATTTATATATAGATGATAGTATATTATACTAGATATCACTTTTATTTGAATGAGAGAACAATATATTATATTGAAAGTGCTTCATAGTTTTTTCTTTATGCATATAGCTTGATAATGATGCTAATCTCTAACTTCTAGATGGAAAAAGACAAATTGAAATGATGATATAATTGAACAATAATAATTAGTTTCCAATTGATTATCAAAAAGCTAGACAACCGTAAATGTTGTGATTTGATGTGATCTTTGGTTTTGTATGTAACAACTGCACAAATCACTCGCATCAAACATATATAGATTCCTGAACATTGGCACATAAAAACATGTGTTGTTGTTAGAACAGGAAAAAAAAAGCTGTTCTACCTTTTTTATAATAGGAAAAAGGCTAATGGTTTTTCTAAGTTACTTGTTAAGAGGATTTCTATGGTTGTTTATTATAATAATTAAACAACTTTGAATTCATATATGTGTTTTATCTACTTAACATTATTTACTTATGAATTAACTGTCATTGGATCTCTGACCCAGCTACATAAACAATAGCTTTCTTGAATTTAATAGTTGATTATACATTTTCCAATTCATATAACATTTGACTAATATAAACACATATAATCTTTTCAAATGTGGTTTCATGATATATATATCATAGATTAATATAAATTATATTTTGGGGTTTCAATTAATAATTTAAATTATTGAGTTTATATAATTTTTTTGATAAAATATCAGAATTTTGTTGACCAAATGATTATGAATTTAAATTTTATCACCTCCACTTTTATTTTATTTGATAGAAATTAAGTACAAAATAGTGTGAGTATGAATAATTTTTAAATTTAAAGAACTTTTACTTGAATAAGTATATTAAAAAATAATATAAATTATATATTTATTTTTTGCTTGAAGGGACTGAGATGATTCTTTGAGAATATGTTAAATAAATCTTTTAGTTAATTGAATCTTTTATAAAATAATAACTAATTAAAAAATTAAAAATTTTAAGTGTCAAGTTGTAGTTAACCTAACACTAGAGTTCTATTCAAGATCAAACACTTTTATTATAAAAAAAAATCTAAAACTTTACGCACAAGCATTACTCTTATTAACTAAGGATTTTACTTAATCTTATCTAATAAAAAAAAGTGTATTGCTCTAATATTTAATTACTATTTTCCTAATTCACTGAAATTTATTTGTTTGTAATATTTTTTTCTATTTTGTGTACAACGCTGGAATATGTATTTCAAAGTGGGATATGGAGAAACCCAATTTGATATATATCAATTGTGGATTATTTCATTCTCTTTGAGAAAACTCCCTAGGAAAACATCTTATGCAGGAAAAATAGAAATATCCCTAGGAAAACATCTTATGCAGGAAAAAGAAAATAAAAAGGAAATTGCAGTAGAAATAGTGGCATCAGAAGACAAATGATTACATAGTACTTTTCCTTTTTGTCCGAAATTGGTGCGATCGAGCTGGAAGCTATTTATTGCCATCAAATTGTGTTTAGTTTGTCACTCAGATGAAATGACTAATAGGGATACGATGCTATTAATTATCATATCATTGATACATGGGAACAACGAACCATTAATAGAAAAAAAAAACATCTTGTTTTAAGAGTTGGGGAAAAGTCTGTACCAACCATGAACATTGAAGGTGAAATGATGTGAACAACAAAACAATTGTTTATATATATATATATATATATACAGAGGTCTCATTCAGAGAAAAAAATAACTATGTTATCTAGAAAAATCCCAATAAAAAATAAAAAATAAAATTTTATGTTTGAATATGATTTTTTCTATTAAAAAAAACTAAAAAACACAGTTTTCAATACTTTAACTTATAATTTGTTTAAAAAAATTTCAACATTATATATATATTGTAATTAAATTTTTAAATATCAAATTTTGCAACCTGAAATTTAAAGAGAGGTAACACTTTACATCTTTAGAAGTTGGTGTCTGAAAAAATCTATAAAAAATCTATATTTATTTATAAAACTACCATTATATTTCAAATAATAACTAAGAAGCTCATTCTTTTCAAAACACAATCCCATATAAACAAAATTAAAAAAATATAATAAAAAAAAAGAAAAATCAGAAAACCCTAGCATTCATTATTTTACATCTTATTCCCCTCTCTCTCACATAGTCACCAACCTCTTTAGCCCAGCTCTCCTCACAATGACAACCATAGTTAACCAAGGCCGATCACCACTTATAAATCTCTCCTTCATGTTGATAAGCCCTTCGTCTTTCTCTTTTATATTCAAGTTATCTAGCTGGGAAAGAAAGGTAAAAGGCTTTCTAGGAAAATCAAATAAGGTGGCAACCAAGTGCCCATCTTGCTCTCCTTCTTTTGAATGAAATGGATTTCCTCTAATCTGTTGTAGCTTCGCCTTATAAGGAGACTTGATTCTATTTTGCTATACTATTTATTTGCTTGAACTCCTTTTAACCAAGGGTGCTAAAGGTATAATACAAATCAAAGAATCTAATGGATTGAACTTGAACTTTTTTATTATATGATTGTCTCTACATCCAACAAGCTTTAACTGAGACTCACATTATCATCTCCCTCACCAGCCGAACAAAACCGAAGCCACCATTATTGATCTAGATTTTTTAGTCTTAATTCAGCCACCATCGTTTACTTCCAATAATCACAATACCTCTCTCTCTCTCACACCCGCCACATACCAGCATAACAACACCATCATTCTAGCATAGAATAGTTAAGACTCAAACCAGTAGTTTCGAGATCCCATCCAAATTAACCTAGAAAAAATAGAACCAAATCGTCCTAAATCATAGCCCGAAACTTCTATAAAATCGCCTAAAATTAGTCCCAAAACTCCCTATAAATCTCAACCACCATCATCACAACTTAAGAAGAGGAGAGTTTTTTTTAGTTTTTTTCTTGTTTTCTTGTTATGTTCTTAATCTTTTGCTTTTTTTCCCTTATGTCTTCTCTTGTGAAATTAATCAATTATTCTCTAGTTTATGTTATGGAATGGTTCAGGTAGAGTCTGGTCTTACGATAATGATTTTGATAAAAAAAAAAAAGTCTTTAACTTTTTGATGACTTTTGGTGAAATATCCGCCAGGGACTTGTGATGGCTATGAAGTTTAATATTTTAATGGGTGGTGGTTAGGTCTATATTACGAGAGAGAATGACTATTCTAAATTGGCCATGAGTTTGTGTGGTAATGGTTACCTTCCATTATTAATTAGTTTTCAGTTATAACCGAAGATTTTTTTGGGTCTATAGTTTTGAGTTTATTAGTATAGATTTTGGATTAGTTTTGTTAATGAACCAATTTAGCTCATAAGGGTAGGTATATTAGAATTTTTATTTTTAAAAGTATAAATAATCTTTGTGAGGATAAAAATAAAGAGTGGATAATATTATTGCTACCAGATTTTTTTAGCTTATGTGAGAGAGATTCTCATAGTCTCTGGTTATTTAACAAACTATGTTGATTTATCAAAAATTAATTATCTTCATGGATTCTTTCTTATACTTTCCATTTATGAACTAGTAATCATAGGGTAGGGGTTTTTATTTTAATAGTTCTAGTGCTTTGGGATATGTTTTCATTATATTCTACTTCTATCATACCTGCTTTGGCTTTTCAGGATTTGTTGTCAATCTTGTTGTGAGTTTTGTGACCACGAGGTTCATATTAGTTAGTATTAGATTTGTTGTAACCCATTTTTAAGTCCCTACATAAAAAAAAAAAGAAAATAAAAAAATATATGTTCAAAAAAATCAAAAAATATAATAACAGTAAAAAAAGGATGCCAAAGTGCCTAGAAAATGACTAAAATTGGTTGAGTAAGTTTAAAAATACAAGTATTGAAATTTGACAATATATCATTGACTAATAAGAGCATGATTGATAAAGAAAATTCAATTTGAGAAAAAAAGTCTAAAATCAGATGTTTATGTACTCAATTAAATGGTATTAAAGGTTTAATTGAATTTATAGAGGGTTTGATTGCAAGAAAAATTGATTTTAAAGTTAATTTATGATTTAATTAGAAAAATTAAAGTTCTGGGGTCAAATTATATTTTTTGAAATTAATTTGGTCAAATTAGAGGCTTAATTGCATAAATATTGAATTTTAATGGCCAATTAGGAGCTTAATTGAAGAAATTCAAAACCAAGAATCAAAAGGAAAAACACGCGGAAATAGAGGGCCTGTAATTAAACCAAATCAGGGGCCAAATAAAAAAAAATAAAAAATTATTAATCAATTGAGGGTCAAATTGCATAAATTCAAGACTAAGGACCAAAGTGAAAAAGGCAGCCGACTTCACGGCTACTATTTGATTTTTGATAAGGATATAATTGCATTGAATTTTAAATCAAAATTGCAATTTAAAAATTGATTGAATAAATTATAAATTTAAGACTGATTTGGACTTTGACATAAGTTTGATGCCGTTTTAATTTAAATAAAACAACGATGTTTCGACTAAAACAATGTCGTTTCATACACTGTTAAAAAAAAAGCCCAAAATGGTGTCGTTTTGAATGACACTATAATATTTTTTCTTCCCACAGACTCGCAAAGTAGGGGAAGAAGAAGACTTTTCTTTCTCTATTTTTCACTGACTTTCTTCCTCTAAAAAGCATTAAAAGGACACCGACCAAGAACACCCACTTGTTAAGCTCACCTGTGGCCTCATGGAGGAGATGTGCCTCCTCGGGCAATCATAGGGTGGTTGCTTAGTGGCCACCCCATCCATATCTCTCCCCTGTTTTTTCCTATAAATACAGGGAAGATGAGGATAGAAAGGGAAAGAGCATAAGAGAGGGGGGAGATAGAAAAAAGAAAAAAAAAAGAAAAGAAAAAAAAAAAGAGCACAAGAAAGGAAGGAAAAAAACAGGGGAGGAAAAAAAAGAAAATTGAGGAATAGAGAGAAAAAAGAGAAGGAAAACCAAGAGGAGGAGGAGAAAAGAAGAAGAAGAAAGAGCGAAACAAAAACAGAGGAAAAGAAAAATAAAAGAGAAGTATTGGTGAAGCTGCGTCATCGTCTTTGCCACTGCAAACCACTACAGACAATAACAACCACCCCCTTTCACACCAGGTAATGTTCTCTTCTTCACTGCCCCATTTTCTTTTATTTTTTTCTTTCATTTTATATGCAGAACGTGAGCAATTCATGTTCTGCAACAAATGAATAATTAGCTGGTTACTGTGCTTTGCACAATAACCCGCCCATTTTTATATTGGGCCAATGTTGGCCCATTTTATTTATGTTGGGCCGTGCTGGCCCATTCTAATTAAATACACCGTAACAATATAAATCAAGTATAAAAATACCTGGTTTTTATCAACTAAAAAATAAAAAATATATATATTTGTGCATATGGCCAAGTGTCCCAAAACTAAAAAAATCATATCATGTTTTTTATCACGCACAAAAAAAATATTTTAGTATATATTTTTTCTTTAATAATTAGTTTATTAAAGTCAAGTGAATGTTGGTCAATATTTTAAAAAAATTTAAAAAATATTTTTGTTTGGTTTTTGTACTAAGGATTGCGAATTTATATGTAAAATATATTTTTAGTAACTTTTTTATTTTACTTAGAATTTTTTATCAGACCATAAAACAATGCAATTTATCTTAGATAGAGTATATTTGGGGTGCTAATACCTTTCATTTACGTATTCAATCTCTGTACTCTATTTTTTAGATCAGTTAGGGTTCCTAGTGACCAAAATATTAGGTGGCAACTTCCAATCTATATTGTGCTGATAAGAGACAAGAATTTCTTATCTCTCCGTATTTGCTTGATAGATTCACATATAACTTTTAAGGGTGAAAGATTGCCACGATGTCGTATGCATGCGATAAGAGTTAGGCTTTGAAATTAGGTTATATCTTCCTAAAGATCTCTCTCTCTTTCTTTTTTTTTTTCCATAAGTTTAGTTGTGTTTTTCTGTCTTCTTCTTCTATTTGTGTTTTCTGCATCTTAGTATACAAAAAGTGTTATTTCAATTTTTTATTGTCCCTAAACATATTAGTAACATAAAAACTTAATGAAAAAAGAAAGACTATATGTTATTCAAGATTGTTTCAATTTTGCTACGAACATAATCAATAAAGAAATCAAATCAAACCATCTCCAAATCATTTCAAAGTTGATATAACTGCTATTTGAAGTGAAATCACACTATATATTAAATTTGGGTTCTGTTTTTATATATTTTTATGGTAGTCTTAATTCTGAGTTAAATTCCACCATAAATTAATCATACATGAGTATTTGATACCTAGAAATAAGAAAATGACCTATAAACTGAAATATATTGTTTATTAGGTATAAAGGTACTATATATTAATTTTAAAGTTATTTTGATATTGTTTTTTTAGGTTTTAATTCTAGTACTTAAAATTATATAACCATTCATGTTTGCGTCAAGTTGCAAAAACATGTTTGCTATTTTTTGTCTAGACCTTTAATTTTGCTATATCTGGGTTATTTAGGACTCAAATAAGTGTTTTTATTAATTTTTACTTTAGTTTTATTTCAAGTCTTCATATAGTCCATATTTATAGTAAATCATGTTGTAATTATTGTTTTGAAATATTTATTGTGTATTAAGGGTTTTTATTATCCATATATCAATCTAAGATAAATGAACCATTATTGGGCATTATCTTAGAAAAACAGTTGATTGGAAAAAATAATGAAATCTCTTAATACATGATTTTATTGTGTGTACATACTTTTTTTTAAAAAAAAAAACCCTTACTCTATTATGTTTTTCTATGCAATTCTAGTTGCATATTAATCAATTTTATTATTCAAAAATCAATCTATAATAAATTTATTATCACGAGGCATTATCCTTAAATCACTGTTGAATAGATAATTGCTTAATATGTAATTTTATTTTTGTTACATACTGTATGTTTTTAAGATATAAATTGGTTTTGTTATTGTAATTTTATGGCAAATTAATTGTATTTATCCATAAAAGAAATTTAGAATAAATAAACCGTTTGTTGGACATTATCTTAAAAAATTGCCTAACTAGCAATGTAAGCAATTATTAAACTTATTTTTGTAAAAATAAATGCATGCATGTATAACAACAACAATAATAAAGGTTTTTATTTTATTTTATTTTATGAATCTGGTTTTATGAGTTCGAGGGTGCCCCGACAAAACCCTACTGAGCTATTATTTTAACAATCCAATCAATTGTTTTCAAGAAATGGAGTCATTATGCTAACAATATTTTTTTTGTAAATTTATAAATATAAATATTTGTAAAAAACTAACATTTATTTTTAATTGTAAATATTATTTGTAGATATTTATTTGTTATTTGAATTTGAATTTTTGTATTTTTGTTGATGTGTCTGAATTTATGCTTATGTTATTTTTTGATATATTTCTTTAATAATACAAGCCAATTTCAGTTTGATTCATATGATCCTATATAGGTTTATTGAGTATGAATGGTGACCTTTAGACCTACTTCGATCAACAACATCTTAAATAGATGCATACCTATTAATTGCACATCATCCTTGTCTAACATCCATGTTTCAAATGTGAGGATGGAGCTTTATTATTTGGCCCAAATCCTAAATTACTATCCCTAAGTCTTAATAATTTATACCTTCAATAATGAATTGCTTTAGACAAAATTTTAGTATGAATTCACCATAAATGATTTTATCATGAAAACAAATATAAAATAACTTATCTTAAATGGAGTATTTTAAAATATATTTTTTAATATAATCAACTCCTTACTAAAAAATATCTAAAAAATAAGTTAGTATTCATATATAACTATTATAAAACGAGGTTGCGATTTCTTTCCTTGTCTATTCATACCTGTTTTACATATAAATCATCTTAATGTGGTACAATAACTGAGGGGGGTTAACTTATCACTTCTTGCATGTACTGTAAACAACCTCAATTCTAAAAAAATATTAAATATTGGGCTCCTTTATCTCTAACTAAAAATCAAAAAGTCACTTTCAATACACATACGAGTACTAAATTAGAGAGAAAATTTAGCATAATTGGAGTATTCCGAACTTGGATCGTATAACTCGTTCATAAAGTAAATCATTTCGCCTACAATTCATTGGCTTTAGAGAAATCCATATTGAGATTAGCATTATCGACATCTTGTTTAATATATATTATCATCTATTCTATGTTTAATTCAGTTTTTGGTAAAATTTATTGAAAAATTTCCTTGCGAAAATTTATAGTTCTAATGGTAAATCGCAAGAGCTCAGCAGGAGAAATTTGAAGTTCTGAAACGGAATGGGCGTCGGTTCTGTAGTGGAGAAAGTGGGAAAGAAAAGAAAAGAAAAGAAAAGGAGAAGGTGGAAAAGGTTATCTCCAAGTCAATCGTAGTGTAATTGCAAGTACCCTTTTCGTAGTAAAAAAAGATAGACGGAAACAATGATGGCAGAGAAGAAAGAAAGTGGTTGATGTTGAAAAAAGAAGGAAAGAAGCAAATCTCTGAACCAGCCTGCCAAGAAAAAGAGTCCCACATGCACGCACATACACATATACTATCATAGTATTTGAGCAGCCGTAGAATATGTTTGAAACTTATTTCTATTTAATTATATAAAAACTAAAATAGATATTTATAAAGAAAGTTAAAATTCTAGAAAAAAAAATTGAATTCTTTCGTTCGTAATTCTTTTTTGTTTTAAAAGGAACATATACTTGCCATTAGTAGCATGATTTATTAAATAAAGATTAATAGAAAAAAATTTATTTGTCTAAGTTCTAATGAATTGAATCGGAGGGAAAACAAATGCCTCTTTTTAATATAAACTTATTCCAATCTCATTGACCTAGCATGTTCGTGGGTTTGACAAGTTAATTTAGTTTTTTTAATTGTTTAAATTATTATTTTAATCTTATCTTTCAATATTGAGTTAAATAAAAATTGAATTTTATAATTTGTTTTGGTTTATTTTCTATGAGATTATCTCAATTTTATGATCTAGGTCACAAATATAATATTAGGTTGATCTGAGTCGATTCAATAAGATTTCGTCTCAATATTTAAAAAATAATTCCATCTTGAAATTTTTTTAGTCAAACTATATTTTCAACGGTCATTTGGGTTGTCTTTTGATCCATCAAGTTAATCGGGTAACATCAAGTCAACCATCACATAGTTTTTCTTACTATAAAACACATTAGCAGCACTTAAAAATATTTTTTTACAATAAAAAAACTCATTTAACCTGCAACGAGTGCGTTGTTGAACAGAGGAAGAATATATTTGATTTTTATTTTAGTATAACTCGAAGAGAAGAGGAGGCTTTTATATATATAGCCTATACATAGACTAATTAGGAAAAGACTTAATACACTAGTCTAGGAAATAATCTTGGACAATTTATAATCAAGTAAGGCTAATTAGGAAACTAAATATCATATGATTCCTATTCTGTGATTTCCATATTTATTCTTCATGTTAACACTCCCCCTAAAGTTGGTTCATATATATCATCAATGCCCAACTTGTCAACTGAGTTATAGAAGATTTTGTCTAAGACAGCCTTTATAAGTATATCTGCTAGTTGATCTTCTGATTTTACAAATAGAAATTGAATCACGTTGTCTTCAAACTTTTGTTTAATGAAATGCTGATCTACCTCAACATGTTTGGTGCAATCATGTTGAATTAGGTTGTGTGCAATTGCTATGGTTATTTTATTGTAACTAAACATGTTCATTGTATCCTGAAATGAACATCCAATTTCTTCCATTAATCTTTTTAACCAAAGTAGCTTATATAGTCCTTTGATCATGCCTCTAAATTCAGCTTCTGCACTTGATAAAGCAACTACCTTCTGTTTCTTGCTTCTCCAAGCGACTAGATTCCTACCCATAAATATGAAGTAGCTAGATGTGGATTTCCTATCAGTGATGTTCCTTATCCAATCTGCGCTAGTGTCACCATTACTGTGTAGATGTTGATATTTCTTGAACATCAATCCTCCGTCCGGAGAAGACTTCAAGTATCATAAAATGTGAATCATAGCACTTATATGATCTTCGCTAGGATAATACATAAACTAACTTACCAAACTCACGGCATATGCAATGTTTGGTCTTGTATGAGATAAGTATATTATTTTTCCCATAAGGCATTGATGTCTCTCTTTATTGGTGGGATTCTGATAAGAAAATCCTTCGAAACCATGGTATTGAACTACTGGTATATCAACCAGTTTCAGTCAAGCATTCTTATTTCAGACATCAAGTCAAACAAACATGTCCTTTAGGATAGAAATATGCCTTGTTTCGATCAATCCACTTCAATTCCTTAAAAATACTTTAATCCTCTAAGGTTCTTCATCTCAAATTCTGTCGCTAATTGCTCTTATAATTTTGAGATTTCCTCTCTATCATTTCTTGTAATTATCAAGTCATTAACATAAATTGTTAGAGTTGTTACCTTTCTTTGTTGGTGCTTTAAGAAGAGAGTGTGGTTTGAATTACTTTACTTGTAACCATATCTCTATATGACAAAGCTAAATCATCTAAATCATGCTCTCGGGGATTGTTTTAAGCCATATAAAGCCATTTGTAGCTTGCAAACCACCACCTTCCCTTGCATTGGAGAAGCAAGGCGAGGTGGAACATCCATGTACACCTCCTCTTTAATATATCTATGGAAAAAAACATTTTTATATCAAATTGGTGCAGTGGCCAGTCCAAGTTTGCAGCAAGAGAGATCAATACTCTCATAGTATTTAGTTTCACTACTGGTGAGAACGTTTCTTGATAATCTATCCTATATGTTTGAAAGTATATCCCTTCGCAACTAGCCTTGCTCTATATCTTTCTACAGACCCATCTGCTTTGTGCTTGACAGAGAACACCTATCTATATCCCATAGTTTTCTTTCCTTTGAGTAGTGGTAAGAGCTTTCAAGTATTATTTTCTTGTAGTGCTTCTATTTTTTCCTCTATCGCTTGGATCTATTTATGATTATTCAAAGCTTTATTCATTGTATTAGGGATATATTTTGCAAATAGTTTATACGCCAATACCTTAAAGGGTTCAGATAGTTTCTAAGTTGAGATATGGTTGGCAATTGGGTACTTGGATTTGCTCATTATATGATAGGATGGATATCATTTTGGAGGTTGTCCATGATTACATCTGAAAGGTAGATTATAGCTAATAGAAATATTTTGAGATGAGTTTAGAACTTGCACCTCATGAATATTCTCAAGAGATTGAACTGATTGTGGTACTGTCACAGCATGAAAGGGCTATTCATTGGAGACTTCTTCAGTTGCTTCCGTTTTCTCACCAGTTCCTGCACTTTTCATTTCTCATTGATCTTTTTATATTTCAGTTTTTGTGTCAATGTGCTCATCATTTTCTATTTCTCTTTTATCCCTTATTAATTCTATCTTTGTGTCAACAACAACATACTTCATATGTGGCTAGATAATGTTATCTAAGATCTTACTTATTATTTACTCATTATCTCTCCCTGCATTCTTCACTGTATTTTCAGTAAAGCCTAGCCCATATTCTTAGTCCTGCTCTGCATTTATGAGCTCTTTTTAACAAGAGGAGCTAGAAGATGGGGAAGTGAAGAAATGCTCATATTCAAGGAAGGTAACATCTATAGAGGTATAATGTCGTCTTGTACCTGGATCATAGTGTTAATATCCTTTCTTGTAAGCTGTATACCCAAGAAAAACATAGCGAACAGCACAAGGGTCGAGCTTGGTTCGTTGATTTTTGTGTATATGAACATATACAACACAACCAAACATTATGGAAAGAAGTATTAGAACTAATGATAGGATCATATTTTGGCCTAAAACTTGAAGTGGGGTCTTGCAATCCAAAATTATTAATGGCAGTCTATTCAGCAAGTATACTACAATTACCACTACATCAGTTCATAATCATTTGGGCATATTAGCAGTAGTCAAGAGAGCTCTAATGGCAACACCATTCTGCTGTGGTGTTTATGGACAAGATGTCTCATGATGCAGATCATGCTCCTAAAAGTATCAGTGGAATTGTTTATTATCATATTCCCCACCATTATCAGATCTTAGAATCTATAGTGTTACAAAAAATTATGTTTGAATTATATTATGAAATGAGCAAAATATATCAAACACTTTAAATTTCATTTTCATCACATACAAGTCATTCGTGCACAAACATCAATAAATGTGACAAACCAGTAAGCTCTGAAAGAGATAGTAATCGGGGTAGGGCCCTAAACATCAATATGAACAATCGTAAATGGAGTAGCATTCTGATTTAAACTTATTGGGTATCTTTAATACAAGTTTCACACTAAAAATATGCTTCATAAAATTTCATGAATACTTTTAGAAATAAACAACATAAATATCGAAATGAGGGGCGTTCCAACCAATTATGCCATAACAAATCTGTTGTTCCTTATTGTTGACAAGGTGTATGTTATTTGCTCTACCACAGTTGAAGTTGTCCATGTAATACAATCCTCCCCTTTTAGTACCATGACCAATAATCTCCTTGGTGAGAATATCTTGAAACAAACAAAAACTAAGATATAGTAGTTCATAACATTGTAATTCCTCAGTCATTTGTTCTACTGATAACAACTTATTGGACAGTAATGGAACTAGTAGGGTATGTGATAATGAGAAAAAAGAAGAAAATGCAACTCTTCTAGCCTCAATCACTAGATATATTACTCTATTAACGTTAGCAATGCATAGTCATTTTGGTTGAGTGGTGTCAGAGAAATCACAATGATTATACGTCATATGGTCTGTTGCCCTAGAGTCAATGATCCAACCATCATGATCATGTCTTTTATTCTGAGAGCAAAAAACCTGGGTCATTCTAATCAGTCTATTCTCCAGCTGAGATAAGAGATTCTTATGCAAATACGAGTGATAGTGGAGGTTCCATGCATTTGGCTTTTGGTTTTTTCTTTGCCTTGAGTTCATGCCACCAATCTGGATAACCATGTATTTTGAAACATGTGTCTTTAGTGTATTTTGTATTTCCACAGTGCGTGCAACTTTTCTCTTCCCCTTATGATTTTGTAACTGGCGTTCCATTCACTGGAATTAGAAAGAATAAATGATACTAAGGTTTCTGTCCTCCCCTAGATAGCATAGCACCTCCAAATATGACTTCTTCATTTTTCAGCATCATAGATTGCCTTAGGTCTTCTCTCTTGACTTGCGTAAAGGCTTGTTCTACTATTGGAAATGGTTGTATCTGGAGCATATCTACTCTGATATTGTCAAGTTTGTCATCAAGCCTGTCTAAGAATATATAAACTTTATCCTCTTGCAAAAGCGAGTTATATTTCTATATGTCAATATTGCACTCTATAGCATTTAGACTACAAAAAACAATTTCTCTCTATAATCCTTGCATATTGTTGTAATACATTTTAATAAATCCTCCTCCTTGTTTGAGCTTGGTAACTCTCCTTTTGAGTTCATATACTTATGATGTATCAGTGCCATCAAAGTAGGTCATTGCAATATGATCCCAAGCAGTTTTAGCTATTGAAAATCTAATGAAGTTGCTTACAAGTTTTTGGTTTATAGAATTGATTAGCCATCCCTTAACCATTGTATTTTCAGTTCTCCACTTCCTGAATATTGGATATGTTTGCAAAGGTTGTGAAAGGTCTCCATTTATGTATCCTAACTTGTCTTTTTCTTAGATATACTTTTCAACAATTTGGGACCATAATGCACAGTTGTTGTCATCTAACTTGATTCCAATCGATGGAGCAGGTTTATGGCTGGCAAATTATGTCATTTATACCGTCAAATCTACAAGAATTGAGTTCTTCCCCTAAAATTTTTTTACCCCGAAAGGGGTTTTCATTCTTTTTTAGAGAAATTCTATTACCTTAAAAACTATGCTCTGATATCATATTGAACAGGGGAAGAATATATTTGATTTTTACTTTAGTACAACTTGAATAGCAAAGGAGGCTCTTGTATATATAACCTATACATAGACTAATTAGGGAAAAACTCATTACAATAGTCTAGGAAATAATCTTGGATGATTTACAATCAAGTAAGGCTAATTAGAAAACTAAATATTCTATGATTCCTATTTTATGATTTTTATATTTGTTTTTCACGTTAACATGCATGATAATAATCTAACTTATGTATATTATATGATCTGATAGCTACTAATAATAATAATAATAATACTAATAAAATCTCAATGCATTTAAAGTAAGCGTATTCTGTTCTTATATACTATCCAAATGACCATTGAAAATATATTTACTTAGAAATCAATATTATAATGGATTTGTTACAAGCTATAAATCAACTTTAGAAATAAAAGATAACAATGGGATTAGATTTAATAATCATATCATAAAACTATCTATATGAATTTCAAATATAGTTAAGATAAAAATGTACTGGTTGCACTCTTTCATTGTTATCCATATCCAAAAAATTTCTTAAATGCAATGCTACAAAAAAAATCCAACGCAATAGGCCTTATGGTAAAATGAGGAATTAAAGTTCTCCTATACTTCTCTTCAAAAGCGCCTTCAAGAACATCTTATAGTGGCCAACTGTTTCAAGTTGCCAAACACTTTCTAATTAAGCCACAAGAATATTTTATTATAATCTCTTGATTAATTTGGTAATGCAGTGCAATTATAACTAAACAATAATATAAATTATATTTTAAAATCTTATTTTAATTAAAATAATTATTTAATATAATACTATAATATTAATTAATTAACAATTTTGAATTTAAATTTCATAATTTTCATTTTAATTAAATTTAATTAATAGCACAAGATAGTGTGATCGGTTTGCGCATTAAAAAAATATAAATTATATATTAAAAATTCATTTAATAATTTATTATTAAAATGATTGGTTATATATTAAAAATTTATTTAATAATTTATTATTAAAATGATTGCTTGATAATTATAACCCTTAAAAAATAAATATTAAATGTCTAATACTGCAAAGAAGTCATATTTATAATGAATGATACATGAGAATTGGAACATGAAACATATATTCATTACAAATATATCAACCAATTCCTTGAAATTCTTAATTGATATTTGTAATATAAAAATCCAACATATTTCTCTTTATTGTCCAGTATCTTATAACTTTGGATGGAGGTACTTGATTGCTCTCATGATCAAATTAAAAAAAAAGAAAAAGATATACTAGTTTTATACCTGTGATTTTTACCTTCATACCTTTTCTACCACCACAAGAAAAATGTACTGATATAAAATCCTTTTGTAATTTAAGAAGTTTTGTTGATAAATTGGTTATTCATGAAATTCAATCCATTGATAAAAAGCTATCTGTAATGTTTCTTACTTTTTTGTCTCTATTAACTGACAACATTAGTTCCATTCGCTCAATTGAAAGTTCATCTCTCTGCCATGATTTGGAGGGAAACAAAAGTATCAATAGATTTTCATTAAGAATTTCAATTTAGAATTAAAAAAAAAACTAAAGAATTAATAATGATCATAAAAGTATTTTTTTTTATAAAAAAATTGGTTGTTAATTGTCAATAAGTCAAATTTCAAAAGGTAAAAAAATATTTATGATTGTTAAAATTTTAATGAATTTGATACCCCTAGGTAATGTTTATATATGCAATTGAAAGTACTTTCATGAAAAACACTCAGAAATAGATTTTCATCAAGAATTTCAATTTAGAATTAAAAAAATTGAAGAATAATGATCGTAAAAATATTTTTTTAAAAAAATTTGGTTGTTAATTGTTAATAAGTCAAATTTCAAAAGGTAAAAAAATATTTATGATTGTTAAATTTTCAATGAATCTGATACCTATATGTAATGTTTGTATATATAAATGAAAGGATTTCCATGAAAAACACTCAGAAATAGGTTTAACCAATTTCATGCTTTACTCTAAGTTGATGGAGTTGTAAAAACTCAAGTTGAATTTAAGCTTTCCATAATTATGTCTTGGGCTGAAGTGTTTGAGCTTGAGTATAAGTTTTATCTCTAAGCTTTTAATTCTCTGCAAAACAAGTTTCATATTGAAATATGGGAGCCCTTTATACTTAAATTAGTAAGTTGTAAAAGGAAAAATAAGATGCAAAGAAGAGAAAAATAATGAAAAGTGATGGTGGTGTACAAACTTGTGGTTATTCTTCTTGAGTGAACTTGCGTGACACCACTAGAAGATTAAAAAAAAACTAACAAAATGTTCTGCTGATATTTAAGAAAAACTTATGGTGGCAATTAGTATACCAATAGAATCACCAATGAAAACATATTGTCGAAAATACGCTTGTTAGGGATATGTACTTCATTAATGATTCTGTCAGTAACTTCTTTTTTTAATGGTATTACTGATGGAATATTCATGCAAAAAAAAATTACAATTCATTTTTTATCAAAAACTCTGTCGGATCTTTATTTGCTGATGAAATATTTCATTGTATATTCCATTAGAAATGCGCCATAGTTGCCAATATAATATTATATCACCAATTTTGTTGCATATTCCATCGAAATGTGAGTGACCAATTTTAACGAAATCATTATCAGAAGATTCTGTTGGCATTTTCATTGGAAATTCCAAAATCTTTTGTAATTTTCTAATAAAATATAACCTAAAATTATTGATGGAAATGTCAATGAAATAAACTATTCTGTTGGTGATTGCATCAAATTATTACACTTTTTTAATGTTATAATCCCACAATGCATTCATGATTATAATCCTTAAAACTCCTAATAATAACATTAATAAGAATCTTGTTTGACAATAATTATATTAAAATGATTTCCCTAAACAAAAATTATATTAAAATGAATTCCATACAAAAACAAATCCAAACAGATTAAAATATCTAAAAAGGTGATGGGAAGGAAAAGATTCTAGACCAGAAGCACTAGGAGGGGGAGGAAAATGTAGACTGAAATATACACGTATTTCCTTCTATTTTCTATCATTTACTTGTTCAACTTATGCTCTTATTTCTTCTTTTAGTTGTGTCCTCATTTTAGTCATTTGTTTCTAAACTCTATTTCAGACCATATCATTAATGACCAATAATGTCTAGCTTGTGCCGAAATGTTGTGGACCTATCATTGAAATTGTATAACTCACCTTTATATCTCGAGTTGATGCCATAAGCATAACATAAAACTGATTTATGTCAGGTCCACTAGTTGCTCCAGCCTTTAACATTTTAATATTATCAATCCCATAAAAAATTAATTTATGCAAATTTCCATCTTAAGAATAAAATTGGAAATAATCTAATTGATACCTATTAAATGACTTATTACTTATGAAACTTATATAAAATATTGATGATGATATTTATTAATAATGTAACTATTAATTCAAAACTCAACTTTTTACTAAAAGTGAATTTATAATCTAATAACTAATTATCATTTCTATATTAATTTATTTTTGCATCAAAATGTGAACTAAATAGTAAAATTAACAGTAAATAATCATTACCTAACTAATTATTTATTATTTTTTCAATTCAAGGTTATTCAACCTAAATTAAAATACATTTTAATATTATCATTTCTATATTAAATTATTTTTCATAAATTTCCAACTTGAGAATAAAATTAAAAATAATAATAATTGATACCCATTAAATAACCCATCATTTCATCAAATAAGTGATCATTGTGACCCTACACTTGTATTTATAAAGGACATCTTTAAAAAAAGACAATGGAGTAGACTGATTAAAGGAGTATTTATTCTATATATTGAAGTAGTTAGTGAGTTTTATGCCAATTATGAGTTTGTCAATATTGATAACCACTTCATTACTTCTATTATTTAAGGTCAAACCTTTAAGCTATCTCCTATTGTAGTTGGAAAGTTACATGAGCTACTTGAAATCATATATCCTAGCTTTATCTATAAAGAAAGAATAACCCCTTCCAAGACTCGGATGAGTGATATGTTTGTTGGCTCTATATGATCAAAATAGTCTGCCAAAATACGTAAAATGCCTATACACATTATGTTACCTCTTTACCTATTATTAGCAAAAATTATGCTAACAAACCTCTAACTTATTGCTAGATATACCGAGTTGACAATTGAAAAAACTCAGTTTATACATGCTATTGCTATTAATGTTCTTATTGACCTATCCTCTTACTTTATTGGTGTCATACAAAAAACTACAACTAAGAAAGAAGTGTGTATGCATTTTAAAGGGTTGATAATTAGGATAAAAGTCATGGACAAAGTACCCTTACATGACAGTAAGCCAATAATTAAGATGTATGGAAAGATCTTAGTTATAAGTCTTCTGAAATTTGAAGTTGTGGTCATTAAAAAGAAGTTACATCTTGGAGGGTTTACCTTCTATCAACCCAAAACTCCTTAAACCAACCCCTACTCCTTCTTATAATAGAACAATTACAAGTATTATCAAATATGTTTACTAGTTTTACTAAGAAGTGGGAATAGAGAATTGATGCAGTTGGTAAGTTGCTAATAGATATGAATCAAGATATTGTACAGGTTAATAATAAACTAGTTCAACTCAGCTTAGACGATGAACAAGTGCATCAGTTGTTATTGGAGATGATAAGTATGATCGGTGCTAAACCAAGAAGGAGACAAAGATGCATGCAAGGAAGAGAAAGCAATCCAGCTAGCCATTAATTAATATTGAATATTGAATAATATAGTCTATAGTAACTAGGATATTTTTTTTGGTAGCATAAAAACCTATATGTTGAATACTTAATGCATTTTGAAGTTGATGTATATAGTTGTATAACAATATATGATGCATGATAGTTGCACTTTGAACATATTATGAACCATTAGGATGCAACATGCTACATGGAATATTCTTTGAATATATTATTAGCTGATTGCATGAAACAAGTTATGAACTATTAGGATGTTGTTGTATAAATATTAATAATTGTTCTCATACTACATATCATTGTTTCAATTGTACTTACAGGAATACTTTAAAGAAGTATTTGTTTATGATCAAACTATCTACACTACTTGCATGATAATTCATCTTTATTATACTTTATCACAAATCAACCAAAAATGGTGATTGTAAATGTCAAAATGATTGGCTTTGATTAGTAAATGATTATTTGTGTTGCTAAAGATGAATTTGCTTAGATTGTTAATTTACCTAAAATTAGATAAATAATTAGTCAAGTTTATCTTTTAAGATATGACATGATTATTTATGTAATTATTTAATTTTTTTGGATAAATTATATAAGAAGTTCAAAAAGAAGATAAATACAAGTTATCTAAAGATAACTGTTATAAAAGTGTTTTTATGAAATTCAAATAACAGTATGTTAAGAACGCAACAAACTACGAAGCTTGAAGACACAATTCTTATCTTTATCACGTGGATATGTATATAATGACGAATAATCTAAAGCATTAGCATGTAAGAATAACACTGGGTAGAGCAACACTTACAGTGAAGCAAGAATGTCCAACTAATTAAGAAGTTACACTGAGTTTCATACCATATACTCTTGTCATGTGATTGTAATGTGATTCTTAATGAGAATTGTTCATTGAAGAGTTGAAGAGCTTGTAAATGCCTAAAATGAGTTTCTGTATTAACTGTTAGGAACTAAATGTTCCGGTTAGAATGAAAATAGTTTAGATATTATTAGATGTTTTGGCAAGCTATTACGATGAAAAAAACAAAATAAAATGTTTGTTTTAACAAGTAAAGTAATATAATTAAAAAATAATTTGTAGTTAAAAATACTCTTCTTGTAATTTTTTAAACTAGTAAAAGTTGTATATCTTAGATTTGACTGTCCGAGGGGGTTTTTTTAATCTTTAAAAAAGTTATTCAAAAAAAATTCCCTTCATAATTAAATAACTTATTTATTTAATTGCTAATTAATTTACAAAGTATTAACAAATTGCTTCTTAACATGACAGGGAACAGAAATACGACAGTCAAAATATTTTATTTTCCTTTGGATACCTGGAGGTCAAAGCATGACTGTAATCCTACAGAAGGGTAAAAATGTCTATTTACTTAAAACCGCACCCGCTCATGAAAGAAGGGACCCCAAAAGGTCCATGTAAAAAAGTGGCTTGCGATCAGGTGGGGGGGCATGCAACGCGAATTGGTAATCGAAAAAGGAGGGTTTATCGAAAGTTGCCTCCCTTTTCCCTTTGGAATGATCAGCCGACAACCCACTATGGAGTGTGGAGAGGCCATGCCGAAACTATCCAGCAAGCCTTTCCCAATTTTTTTATCCACCATCAGAGTAGACAAAACTCTACCCTTGTATTCAAGACCTGTCCCTATCAAAAGATTGCGAAAGGAAGCACGTTAAGTGTTCTTGTTTCTTAAACGGGTTTAGAGAGGGAGAGAGTGGGGGATTTCATTGCATCTTTGTCGCACCTTGACCTCTTATTTTTCTCACCATCGCCATATCTCAGTGGTCGATTCAGCTTAGCTTTATTGTGCTATGTGAATTTCTATGTCTTGATAAATTAGAAACGAAGTCATTATGTTACTTTTTTCCTAAGTTACCTCCATATAAATTATTTGTAATCTTTTTACAGTATAATTTAAAATAAAACAAATAAATTTAAACTTTATCATATCATTGTTTTAATTCTTTATAAAACAAAATTAATTTATTTTTTATTTTTTAAAAACTAGTAGCCTAAATACCCGTTACTTGTCTTAAAAAAGCATTGTAGCCTTAAAATATCTTTTTTATATAAAAATAAAAAAATAAAAACCAAACGTCCTAGAAGGAGATGTAAAACTGTGATATCAAATTTTTAAGAATTCAAATTGATTAGCTAAGTGTATTCAAGTTATTTCATTGGTTTTATAAGCAAATATGGAGGCTTATATCAAAATGTTTATTGGAAAAGTAACAAGAGGACTTGATTTCAAATATATCAAAATGCATGGAGATTAGATTTGAAATTGAGAATATAAAGAATAATTATCTAATGATTTTAAAAAATCAAGGAAGATTTGAGTAGTTTAATCCTTTAAAGGTAAGAGTATATACTAGATATGTGACCTAGATTATGCTATGAATAGAATCATTTATCTTCTTTTTTTTGGCATAAAACAATGATGTTCAGATATCATAAGAGTGTTTTAAAGTAGAACAAATAAATATGCAACTCAAATCATAAACTCGATATATTCAAATAAGTTGATTTTATTTTAATTAGATAATAAAAAATAGATAACAAAAACAAATGGACCACATTATAAGAATACAAAGTTATAATAACTTAGAAAAAAACCATTTTTCAAAAGGAAAAAAAATGATGTAACTCAATTCCTAGTCAACTAAACACAAAATGATAAAAATGAGTAAAAAAAGGCAAGCAAACAAACCAATCCAAGTTAATCTGAGTTTGCATGACAAAGTTATAACTTCGATAATAAAAACATGATAACCTAAAACAAGACAAATGAAAAAACAATCATAAAGTCTAATTTTTAACAAAATAAATGTTGAAGGGTAAAATAAAAAAATCAATAAACAAAAAGGACTTAAAAAATAAATCAAAACATGTAAGACAACCAAACCCCGAGACCAAAATCATGTTAATAGAATAACTTGAAAAGGCAAAGTGGGAAAAAATAAAGATTAATTTCAAAGAGAACAAAAATTTAAAAGACAAAACTAAAAAAATATTAAGTTCTTTTTTCAAAAAACAATCCAATAAAACGGCCCGCACTAACCCTAGTAAACCTTTCAAATTTGTGGTATAGGTCATGAGATCGAGATAACTTAATAATAATAAAAAAATCATAGAACCTATTAAAAAAAATATTGAATAACAAAATCAAAAAGAAAAATAAGTTTAAAATAATAATATCAACTCGTGTTAACTTTTTAAACTTGTAACCCAAGTAATTAAACTGAAATTACTCTATGTAGAAAAACTACAACACCTATTTTTCAATTGATCAAATATTAAAGGATAAAATCATAAATAAAAATAAATTATAAAAAGGATTTCAAAAAATAGTAATTTAAAAGAATAAGGATCAAGATTTAAATAATAAATAAATTAGAGGACAACAAATAATTTTTGATTGATGGGTGAAATTAAAAAGAACAATGAATTTAACTAAAGGACAAAAAAGAAATCAAAATTATAAGCACCAAATTAGAAAAATTAACATATCATAAATTTAGATTCAAGAATGAAATTGAAATTTTACAAAAAGGCCAAGAACAAAAGTTTAAAATAAAAAAATATTTATCAAAGTTAAAATCTCAATAAATAAAACAACCCCAAAATTTTGAATAGCTAAGGCAAATTTTGAGGGGAGGAGAGAGAAAAGAAAATGCTATTAATAACAAACCGCTCCACATCCACCACCACATGTTGCCCTATAAAGAAAATGACGTTGCAACGCTTTCAACACCTTTATGAAAAGCAACGTTTGATTGCCACATGACGCCTTATATGTCATCTAAAGACGGCGGAAGCATCCCAAAAGTTAATGCTTGCGTTGTATGCTCTAGCTATATTGTCATGCTTGTTTACCCTAATCTTCATATATGTTGTATTTTTTTAATTTTGATCCCTTAAAAACTAATTATTTCAAGTTAGCCAAAAATTATTTTATTTCTAAAATTGAGCATCATATGAGCACCAAAAAATTCTCTTAATATTGCAAGATCTCATTAAGATGACAAAAAAAACTACCAAGTCAGATCCTACATTAAGGCAACTTGAAAGGATCAATTTGAGAAATAAATATATTGATGGATAAAAATAAAAAGTTGAACCTTCCCTTACATTTTAGTTGTTGAATTTGACTAGAAAAAAGGTTGAATATTTTTTTTTTCTCGACATAACAAGATGCTTTCGCCAAGGTAGCCAAAACAATCTATCAAATCTAATCCCAAATAAATACAACATTAAAAGATCAAATAAAAAAAATTAAGGGATCAAGATAGAAAAAATAAAATAAAATTAAAAACACTATGATAATAAAAAGTGTTTTCTCACATTACTTTTTCCACAATACATCATTTTTATCTTAATTTTAATTAATACTTCCTAGCTCTTATATAATTGAGAGGGGATGTAAACCATGATTGATATTCAAAAATAATATTAATTATATCATGTAATTTTATTTAACATTATAAACTATTAAATTGAGATGATTTTTTAATTATTATAAACTATTGAATTGAGATGATTTTTTAATATGATATAAGAGATAATTAATTGGTTTCAAGTTTGAATTTTACAATCCTTATTTATTTAATAAAAATTAAATATGAAGTAATATGAATATGTATAAGTTTTAAAGTTAAATTTTTTTTATTTTATAAAATATATTAAAAAATAATATAAATTATATTTTATAATTTAAGTTACTGTGTTAGGGGAGTTATATATATACATATAGACACGCACTATACACTTGAGATTTTGACGATAATTGACAATGGGTCATCAAGTATCTGAAGCAAAGCAGAAGGGAAGTACGCACATGCATTCAAAACCCGAAGATAAGACTATTCTCCTCTGTGCTCGATAACCTGACAATTCTCCCGCCATACGCCATGCATACTCTCTCTCTCTCTCTCTCTCTCTCTCTCTCTCTCTTCTTTTCAGCAAATTTAAAACCCCCACTTCAATTACCCAAAGCTTCACTCACATGCATGGACTGACACGGGCACTCATTTTTCCACATGCACATGCAAACATAACTCTTCCCTCTCCCTCTCTCCGACCAAATACACTAACAGAATTAATGTATTGCCTAGGTAGCTACCTAGTTGTATTTGTGATTTATGTATTGTGTTTTGAGTAGAGGAGTGTATGATGATGGTATTGATGATGGCATGATGACGAGATTAAAAGCAGAATTACTTTTTATTATACCTCAATTACTCCATCTCCATCTACTTAAGTAGTGGGAGAGAACAGAAGGGAACAACCGACCCCACTCTTCTCCAATGGGAACATACATTAGCATATGGGAAAAGCTATTATTTACCGGTCCCCGCTTTGTACGAAAACTTGAAATAATTTTCATGGACTTTGGTACATGATATCATCTCTGTTTTGGGTCTCCAAAGTCATGAGAGAGAAGATCTCATGCATATTATTACGTATACACCAAGACATGCTTTGACATTTTTTCCTTCCTTTCCTTTCTAAAGACAAAGTTTGAAGTTTTTTGTTTTCTCTGTGCATTCTTTTGTTGGGCTTTGGTTTTGTTCACTGATAAGGTAGTCAGACCCAAACAAAATATCCTTCCTATCTTTTTGCTCGAATAATTAACCTCCTTTAGTGTTTTTGCCCCCCTCCTTTACCGTTAGTTATATACAGCTAGCTTGGCTATTATACCGTACATATTAAGAGGTTTCCTGGACTAACTTCTTTCAATTCTCTCATCAAAAGAAAAGAGGGCAGAGGGGATTTTCTCTTTGCTAAGACAAAACAAAACGGTTAATGCAGAGTTTTATGACACTGCAACAGATATCCAGGATTTATGTCTATCCCAACTCCTTTGAGCATTAATGGTTATTTTTATT
Organism: Populus euphratica; assembly: GCF_000495115.2. Classification (NCBI taxonomy): domain Eukaryota; kingdom Viridiplantae; phylum Streptophyta; class Magnoliopsida; order Malpighiales; family Salicaceae; genus Populus; species Populus euphratica. The sequence goes on from NW_011499909.1 coordinate 672,229, forward strand.
TTTCTTACATGGAGGATATCTTTAGCGAGTTGCGCATATCAAATTAAATCTTTACATCCCAAACAAGGCTTGCGAAACAGGATTTATACCCTGCGATTCGTAGCCATCAGGTAAAGAGAATCAAACTAGATACCATATAAAAAATATACCTCTCGACTCCATCAACTTTGCCAACTTAACAACCGATGCCATCGGTATCAATGGTAATTTCATATACACATATAGTGTTTGCAAAAGTAGCTAGTTTAAGTCCCACTTGAGCTATGAATTATTATGTCCAATTAGGTCAGTAGCAACCCTAGTCCAGAAACAATTAAAGCTTAGTTTAGAAGTTGTTTAGCGCATCCTCATTGAGAAAAACGGTATATATGAGAGCCAAACGTATGTTATGTGTTTAATTAAGGGGCCCTGATTATTGGTTAATGAATGACAAAATTCCTCCATGATCACTAAATACTTGTTGGCCCATATGAAATTGGAGAATGCCGTGTGACTTGTGACAATTGACCTATATGAAATTCACTATGATATATCTTAAGGTTTAGGATTTTTTTCCCTAGCATATACTAAATTTGTTGGAAAGCATTGCTCGATTTCTCTAATTCCCACATAACCTTAAAATCCCATCCTCTTCGAATTCAAAGTTAAAATTTTCAAATAAAAAAATATTAGCTGGGTTCTGATTGGGAAATAATTAGGTTTCTCTTCTGCTTGAGAATCTCATTAGGTATTGTCGTTATTGCTAAGTGTGCAGATGCAATATACTTTCTGTGGTTCAACTATACATAAAACCCACTTCTCTATGCAAGAATAAATATTTTGAAATGGAAATCTTGGGGGTGCTTATCATTACCACTCCACATTCTGGAATCTTGGGGGTGAATTTTAGATAGAAAGATATCACTATCATTGCCCTTAGCTTTCATGCTTTTGTTCCAAGGTTAAGTCATTCCATGCCCATGCACTGTCACCACAGGTCACCCTTTCGATTACGAAGTAGTTAAAATTCGAAACCTTCAACCAAAAGATCTTTAATTAATCTGATTTGGTGAGAGTGAAAATCTCACCAAATCAGATTTTGCTATTTTTGTGGTCCAAGTTTGAAGTTTTTCACTATTAAAAAAAAAAGGGTGTTGTTATACAGAGATATTTTAATTTCTCAATTTCTTTACTTTATGGTACAAATTTATTTGAGGTAACATTTCCCAATTATTTCTTTTAGGTTACATTTAGTACGAGATGTATGTAATTCCTTTAAATACTATAGTAATAAGAATGTGAGCCTTGGAATTGTCGATTGGTGAGCATTCATTTGGTTTGATTCAGAAAACTCTATTTCAATTTGATCACAATTTTTTTTTTTAATTTCCCAAACAAAAATTAACCAAAATTAACAAAATTGGATTGTGTTAAAAACCAAACCAAATGAAATTGATTTGGTTTGTTCATTCTTTTTCGTCTTTGGTTTCAATATTTAATATGTTCATAGATAAATAAATTTAAACTCCATAACCCATTTAAGGTATTACTAATTGACTTAAAAATTAATAAAAACAAAGTACAATGTTCAGTTGGTTTGCCTTGATATTTCCCTAAAACCCAACAAAAAATGAATTTCCATGAAAATCGAATGAAAACCAAAATACCTATGATGAAGACACTAAATTAAGTTGATTCGAACCCTTTGCTAATGTATATTGAATTATATCAAAGCTTTGATTGTAAATCTAAAAATTCTAGCTTAAATAAAGGAATCGCATTATATCCCCACAGTGACCAATGTGGATGCATTTTGCACAACTACTCGAAATCTTAGCACATCCCCACGTGTTCCAAGCGCTCGGCATCCTCCAGTTAGTTTATGAGTATTTAGATAACAAATCTAATTAAAAACAAGTTATCCATGACACAATTAAAGAGTTTGAGAGAAATTATTTCATGACTTGATAATTGATATCATGAAGCGGACTGTAGCAAGTTTGAAGCCGAAAATATAATCTAACTTTAACGCTATTATAATGTTGAAAAACACAGCTAGCCTTAAAATATTCCTTCTATACACAAAAGAAATTGCGTTTCTGATTTAGGAGTTTGATATACATAGGTGGAAGTGTCTCATCAATTAAGATACATGTACGTAGCGGCATTCCAGTACTATACGAAAATATGGGGCACGCAGAGTCTGGTTTTCAAATGCTCGCATGTCAATATATACTCGTGATCCCATATGGAGCATGTATATATATATTCAGAGTTTCAACTAGAGAATTCGTTGATTGACCTTTCTTTGAAAAGTGCCTGCTGTGCCTTTGTTTGTTTGTTTTGGAAAACAAAAGAAAAGGGATCGTTATTACTTTTAGAGAGAGAGATGAGAAAAGACCATGTTTGATGGGCTGGAAAGAGAATTTGCAGCTTTTCAGGAATGAAGAGGCGAGGCTGCTGCCAAGAGCTCCTTGCAGCAAACCACATTGATCCATTTAAAATATCACTTAATTCGTTCTAACAGCTATACTTTATACATGCATCAGCCATAGGAGGATATATATATATATATACACACACGCACACAAGGCATGGGTGTGACACCAATATCAGAGAGAGAGAGAGAGAGAGAGAGAGAGGTTTAAGAGTCCCGTAAGTACAGTTGTTGCAGGGAGGGTGGGAAGCACATGCTTATGCAAGGAATGTCCTACAAAGCCAGCCCACGTAGTTGTGCGCTTTTCGATTCTCGGGTTGTGGGAAACACCATCATGCATGCCAAAGTTTCCAATTAATGCTATTTCTTTATAATAATTACCTCTTAATTAAAAACATACGAACTCTTAATTCCTTCTTTATTTACTCTTGTAATTATTAATTATTCTCTTTGTCCCGATAGAAGTCGTACTAGACTTTTTTACACGCGATTAAAAAAATACAATAAATATTATGTTAATTTATACTTTTTTGTTGGATTTATTACATTAAAAGTAACTGAATAATAATTTCTTTTAAAAAGGATAAAATAGTAAAATTTTATATTTAATTTTTGAAAAAATTTAAATAAAATAAATATGTTTTGAAATATAAAAATAAACAAAAAGGAATTTTTTTATGAGACGGGGAGGTTACTAATTACTGCTATTATCAAATGTTTACATTGACTGAGATAAGGTCATTATGCCATGCCATTCATATTTGAATGCATGTGGGAATTTAATTGCCAAAGAGAAGTACTACTTTTATATTAAACTATTGTAATATATAGGTTTTGCATTTAGCGAAAGCAATATATACATATATTGCTTGGTTACTCTGCTAATTCCATATTAAGCAAGTCTCCTTTTAAATACAAGGGAGCTTTCTTGCACTTGTGTATGAAAAATAAGGTAGCATTAATTTTGTAATTTTTTTTTCAATTAACCCGGTTGCCAATTAAAACTCACATTAAAGTTGTTTCCAACTATTTATTAATTCAAGTGGCTTTTTGTCTCTTGGAGCTGGCGTGCTATCTATTTTTCAGATGGCTTAAAAAGAAAGAAAGAAAGAAAGAGAAAACCTAAATTCAATACATGTGCTAACTAGTTAATTTAGAAGGTATAAAAATAGCCTGACAATTTGGAATTTAATTAAATCAACGGGAGGGCTATTTCGTGTTATGTGATTCAAAACTCCAAAAGAAATTGTCTTTTTTAGTAGAGAAAATAAATAAATATGTATGTATGTAGAAAGCCTTTGGGAATATTATTTATTTATTTATTTATGAGAAGAAGAGGATGGATGGAATAGAACGTACCAACAGCATATGTAATTCAAAAGGGGTGAGACGCGAGGAATCTTTCAAGCTGGGACCAAAATGAATAAAATCAGCTTGTATTTTTTTAGCTGAATGTGATTCCTGTAATATTTATAATTATATTTTAAAGTGTTTTTAATTTAAAAATATATTAAAATAATATTTTTTATTTTTTAAAAATTATTTTTTACATCAATATATCAAAATAATTTAAAGACACTAAAAATATATTAATTTAAATCAAAAAATTTAGATTTTTTAAAATATTTTTAAAATACAAAAATCAAGAGTCTTGTTATTTATAATCATCCTGCTCCTGCAATTGTGGCTAAAAGGGACCTTTTTCGTGATATTCTAAAAAGAATGAGCCTTTTTAGTCATTTTCTCCTTGGAACATACCCTAAAGCCTAAAGGTGTTAATTAGCTGGATGACCCTTTATTATATCTCTCTTTTTATTGAAATTATTATTATTCCTATTCCCTTTTCCTCGATAGAAAACAGGTGGAACATAATATAATAATATTTCGTCTGTCTTAATTAACAAAGTCAAAAAAAATATTACCCTTCTAAGGAATATAATATAATTATTATTTATTATCGTGGAGTAGTATTAATATTATTTAACATAACTGACTGACTGTCTGACCACCATCTCTCTTTCTTTTCTTTTTTCTTTCTTCCTTTCTCTCTCTTCTGCAACTATTTCATCACCTCACAAGCTTCCAAACAAAGAGAATTAATGGAAAGTGAGATTTGCAAGTTTTATTCTCCTCGTTGTCCTTGGATATGTTTACGATGAAACATCAAATAAAAACCCTTACCTGGTTAATGGGTGTCTCTCTCTCTATTGATTCCATTATTTTAGCACATGCCTATGGCAACATCAACTATAGATCTCTCTTCCCAATATTGTCCTAGTAACACTTACAGTCAGTTTGGCAGCCGTCTTCATATCCATGGCTTACTTTGAGATCACGAACAAGACGAATCATCTTCATCATCGATATACGCGGTTCGGGGTTCCAGCTTCTCCTTGGATATGACCATGGTTCCTGCTCGAAGTCTTTCTAAACAACAACAGCAACAGCATCAAGTTTGTTATGGTAGTTATTTTGGTGGAGGTACTAGTGCTTATAATGAGAGTTTTGGTCTTATGAGCCGATTAGAAGGTTATGACTCTTGTATTAGTGAAGCTTGCTTATTAGGATCTGATCTAGTGGTGGCTAATATTCCCATGGCTGAAGATGAATCAAGAACTAATAGTGTTAATAATGAAGCTGGCTCAAGCTCAAAAGATATTCGAGAAGAGAGAGATGAAGGGTGGCTCCAATTGAGTATAGGGGGTCAAACAACAACAACAACAACACCAACAAGCCATGAGAGCAAGCACTATCATCATCATCATCAACAACAACAACTAGTACTTGATCCTACAACTAGAAGAGGAGGGTTGATTGAGCTTGATCTACTACCAGGTAGCATTAGTAGTATTTCACATGAAGCAAGACCTTTGAGTACTCCTATGTTTCATGTTCCTGATTTTAGAACTCCTCCAAGGCCAGTCATGAACATTGCTGCAAGTCATGCCACTAATTTTGGCACCACATCTTTATTCTTTCAACACCATCCAGCAGCAACTAGCTCAACCTATCCTCTTCATCAAGAGATAAACTGGCCATTTAGGCCTATGTTGCCTAATATAGCTACCCCCTCATCTTCTTCTTCTCCGTCGTCCTCTTCTTCTTCTTTGATGCCATTGGGGTCCTATTTTTCGCGTCCGTTCCAAGTAAATAGTGGCATGGATGTTGCAGGACCGAGTTCCGACTTTAGAGTAATCGATCCTCCAAGAAGACCCCATTCTGGCATTTGGTTTTTGCTACAAGCGTCTCAAAATCAGTAAGTGAAAAGGAATAAAAAAGGGTAGACAAACGAAGAAGCACATAGAAAGATTAGCCCCACCATTTTGTTTTTGTTTTCATCTCTTGTTTACTTAATTTCATTTTAAAATATTTTTTTACATCCAATTAGCTGCTTTGTAATGATTTGTTTTTCATGTCTAAATGCAGAACGAAAGAACCCTTCTTGCCTCAAATATCCAAGAGCTACCTGAGAATCAAGTAACATATTTTATCTTCTCTCCTTGTTTTTTTTTTTCCTTGGGGGGGGGGGGGGTAATAAAAGTTTAAATATTGGGGAGGGGGGGTTAATAAAGTTTAATATATTAATGGAATTGAAGAATCCTTTTTGTTCTGAGACTTAATTATTTCGCTTTTCTTTCGATATCTGAAACCTTAGGGATGGAAGGATGACAGTTCGGCTATTAATGAAGTATCTGGTTAACAAGCTGGGACTGGATAGCGAATCAGAGGTATTTAAAACCATTATTACATTTGTTTTTCTATTCCAATCAATACATAAAAAGAAGTAGTTGATTGTACTGTTCTTCCTACCTTATTTTATACATCTCACTTCCTGAAGATTGGAAAATCACAGACAAATAGAAGAACCAGAAATAGGGAACAACCCTATCTTTCCAAATTACTAGTTTTAATTGCACGAAAATGGACAAAGGTGGTGTTAGAGACATGACAGAAACAGCAGAACTAGATGCGTCTCTCTAGCGGTATATATTGTCTGATAACTTGATATTTAGGTGAGAAGTATATTTCTAGGTAGCCATCTTCTCTTTTTGTATCATTAGGCCATAATCTATTCTTGCAATGATGGTCTAAGAACAAAAATGTTTGTCAAAACTAGGTATTGAGTCTTCTAAACTGGTCATCAATTTGAAGTTTAGTTAGTTATAAATGTTTTCATTGACAAGATTAAATTAGAGGTGTAGGGTTTAAGTGTATTACTTTGGAGATAATGTAGACCTGCCACCTTCTTTCACATGACCCCCAAAATAAATTGAAATGAGTAGCCTTTCATCCTTCACAAATGGGTTTACTGTTTTAGACCATAACATTTAAGAAAGTAACGTCTCAATGCATGATCCAGCATAAATAATGCATACAACAATAAGAGAAAGCACAAACAGGCATAAAGTGAAGTAAAGCACTAAAGCGCGCATATATACATATAAGCAGCTGGTGGGATGGGTTAAAATGCAAAACCTTGGAGAAGAAACCTAAGCCACTAGTTTTCTCGCTGTTTTACTTCTTTCCTGCCTCTTTTAAGATAACTGGCTGTTGATACAAGTATTGCTAGGGAAGTCCGTATTTTTCTTGGTACATTAGGCATAAACAAGGGTTAGTTTGGATTATCTCTAAGAATTGAGTATCTTAGAGGATTTGTCTTGATTATCTCTATTGATAATTAATGATATTCGTGTAAGGAAACTCTGATTGTTCTAGGTTGCCCTATTTGATAGGATTATTGACAGACATCTGATACTTAATTATCTTATGAATTATTATATATAGAAATTAAATTTTCCATCGTGCAACAAAGAAAACTGCAATAGAAATGCGTTACTGTGGGCGTACGCGTGTGCGTGTGTGTGTGTGTATCAAGAATTATCAGTTAGTATATGTAGGGAGAGACATGTTCTAATATATAGAGTTTGGATTTCCTAATGTGTCTTTATCACAAAAATTTAAAAGAACAAGAAGACAGATCATATTCTTGCTACACTGCAAATCGAATTTATTAATTAGAACAGTAATCACAGGCTGCGTTCTGAAACACAGGATTAATATAGTTTTATTCTCTTTCGGTTTTCCCCCTAATTTCTTGCGCTCAATGAACTCCTACAAAAAAACTTTACCTTCTATTCGTCCATAGGCGATTGAACTTCAGCCTCAAAAAGTTGTCTTTTAAACTGATTTAAAAAGAAATTCTTAAAATCATCTATTTTTGAATTATAATAAGATCATTATATTTTTCTATTTAATATTAATCCTAGTATAAACACTATTTATTTTCTTTAACATGCATGGCATTGTTAATAAACGATCCGGTTCTATCATCATGTGTGCATCATAATTCACGTGCATTGTCTATGGAATAATTATTTATATACGCATAGAAAGGTGTGTGAGGTCTTAGAAGGATGCAGATAATGGGCGTATGAAAGTACTGGACAATAGATTAACTTCGTATTTTGTCATTATTAGGGGCTACGCTGTTATATACAATATATATAATCCATGCAAGAGATGGCTTTGATATCAGATTCAGTGCATGCGCAATTGTGTGTCCATCATTTATACAACGCTTCTCATGCACACTTCATCGAATACCCACTAGCTAGCTATATCCTTCATTATTGTTATTACCATAATTAAACTAAAGTCCCTTATAAGTTAGTAATTGAGTACTCTCTATTTTTATGATTACTATCAATCGAGTATTGCTATGACTAATATTCAGAATCGAGTTTTAATTAATTGCTTGAAATTCAGGTTTCCTGATCTCTAAGATATAATTAGTAAAATATTTTTTGCTGCATCAAAAACACTTGAAGCTTTCTTGAATCATATATATAGATAATGAATCGGCTAATTCACTTTAGGTCTTTTTAAAAGAGGGAAAATTCAGAAACCAGAAAAGATGCAAATTCATATTTGTACATGGTGCATATATATGGCCACGGCTTGGGGGAGAGGAGAGTATAAAAGGAGGGATTGTTGATTTATGGCGTGCCTATTTTCGTATGCAAGTTTAGGGATTTAACACAGGCTTGCAGAATTATGTCCATAGACTAAATGTTCTCTCCTTACGTCTCTGTGTGTGAGATGAACCTGTGGTCTTATTGTTTCTCATTATCCCTTCTGATTCATTGGAAAATCATCGTCTTCCATTGAGCACTGCAATAAAATTGTGTGAAAACTTTTTCTAGAGCACAAAATGACAGCCATATTGTTAGGGACAAGCACCATGCGTACTGATAAACCATTGAAATATTTTAATATTAGGGTTCAAAGTTAGTACAAAAGAAAAGCAACTGAAAGAAATCCTTATGCAGATAATTACAGCCAATGAAGTTAAAAAAAATAATCGAATCACTGAGTTATTTTTAGGTAACACTGTGTTTTCATTTATATGAAAGCAAAAGGCTTTTGTTTTTTTTATCACACTATTTTTTTTATCACATGGTGCGTCATATTGAACAAAACTAAAAATCTAAATGACAATAGTTGTGATGCTTTAGGATGTAATATATAGCTGCTAAAGCTGTAGTTTTGGCCATTTTTTTCTTCTTTTTCTAGTTTATAGTTTGTACTCTTTAATTAGGTTATTTGAGTTTTCTAGACAAGTGATGTATATCACTATGTGCTTATACATGTCTTTTGTGGCTAACGGAAAAAAATAAAATCACTGTACGCATGCCTATATGCTTTCACTACGTAGCACCTACTCACTACTCTTGAGTGTTCCATATAATTTAAGTAAAGAAAAACTAAAAAAAAAAAACTCTAATTTATAATCGAAAACATTTAGTTATAGAAAACTTGTCTTGTGCTAGTATTTTCTCAATCATATAGTAAAACCAACAAATTGAATTTAAGAAGTAGAGCCATAAGGGTCAATTAGTGTTCCTTGTTCTATTAAAAGCACACAAATTTAAGAAGTAGCGTGTTTATGTGTAGTAGGTCGTCCATTAGGCATGAAGAAACGGCAAACAAATTCTTGCCCTGAAATTTTTTCCCAATTTGTATTATTGATGCAAATATTTTCATCTCATACCATTTATTTTTCTTCTTTTTTTTCCTTTTTGATTGAAGACGATTAAAATGAAAGGCCAGTACATGATTACTTGATCTAGAGCCATCCATTGTCCCTCGTCTTCTACGGCAAGCAATGCTTAGGTTTGTTTCTAGGGTGACAAACAAGAAAGAGAAGAGAATGCCAAGACAGCGTATCATTAAAAAACTCGAACTCAGACCTGGAAATATATATATATATATATATATATATCACGCAGTGTTAGTTGATTTCGCCATATTCCTTGTCCTAGGTGGTTACTACGTATAGCTTGTCTCTGTTGTCTTCGCTACCTACAACACACAAATATATATTAACGCTCGTATATTTTGGGCTTGTTAGGTTGTAACATGACATGCTCAACATTCCATCTTGTTTTAAAATAATTTAGTTTTTGCGTATAAGTGTAATTAGGTCAACCCTTATAGGATGATTAATTTGGATCGTGTGAATATATATTTCTGTTGCTGTCTTGCACTTCATGCCATGCCATGAAGTAAGGAGATATGCCGTTAACACAATATCCTATTTTATCAATCATGCCCTATTACATGCCCAACAACCAAAAACCGTCCGAACTCTTCTGTCTTTTTCCACTCTTGAAGCGGATTAAAAAGAAATTAAATAGCATACAATATCTGTTTTATATTCTTACCTAAACTTAATTCATGTAATCACTAAACAATCATCCATGGCATAAACTATAGTAGTTATCTAGCATATACGAGGACACATTCAATGTTCTTCTTTGCTTTCATAGACTATAACTAGCTAGCACATTTCATGTTATACCATATTAGTTGTTATATACACATAGGCTGCAGGTCAACTTAATTATGCCATTGATTTGACAATTTCTTATTGGTGTTGGATCCACCGCCTAGTGATTTTAATAAAACATTGTTTCATGAAGTTTCTTCTAGGAAGTAATTGGTTCATGCCGTCCAGAATATGCAAGACATCTTTAAAACAATGCATGCAACTAAGTACCCAATGATTAAAAACTTCTTAAGTAGGTGCGAAAGACGAGGTCGAACTTATAATTGCATTTGAGGAGAATAATGAGGCCTAGCTAGCTAATAAGCTTTAGCTTAATTCAAGGAATATGTCCTCAAATCAATTTATTATTAAAAGTAAATCATAAAAAATATTAAAAATTATCTTAAAATTACAGTAACCATCTAAAAATTTAGAGATATTACTCAATTTAAGTAAATATTACAAAAACCTTGTTTATATCTTAAATAATATACCCTATATAATTTTTAATCACTCATTTAATATATATTAAGAGCGGTTTGAGTATAAAATGAGGTTTTTATAATATTTTCAAATCTTGAATGATCGTTATAATTTTATAATATCTAGTACCATATTATCTATGAGAATCTAGGTATTCAGTCTTTTCATGTATTATAGTATATATTTTTGTAATGATTTCCCACAATCTAATGGCTGGAAATTTTTATTTAAGAAGGACATATGTGAAAGCAATAGTCGAGGAGGGTAATAATCAATATGTAAGAAAGCCGAAAGGATGCCTTCATGTTGGGAAGGCTTCCTTCCTTTCTGAATTTTTTGTTTTTTTAGCTAGCATTGACTTTAAAGATATGTATAAGAACATCATCAACTTAGATGTGGATTGTCTTGGCATAGTTGACACTTGAATATTATTATTAACATAAGAAAAGGAAAAAGAAAAGCAGAAACTAAAACATCAAATGAAATCATATCGTAGGGCCTAAAAAATCACACGTGGACCATGTCATTATCGAACTCACCATCTCCAATCTGCATGCGTTATCTCTCCCTTTGGTCACGCTCTCCCTTCTCTCAGCTCAGCTTTTACCCTTAGGTTCCTCTCTTTTTCATTAGGGATTATTGTGCTTAGGAAGATCCCATCATCAAAAACACCGTAAGTGGTGCACTTTGATAGAAATATTAAACCCCGTCTTCATCAACATCGTCTTCATCATCATCATCTACACCATCATCTCTCTCTCTCTCTAGACAACCACAAAAAAAAGAACTCCACTAATAAAGAAAATCATAAGAACCCACCCATATATCTAACGTCGGAGGAAAGCAATGCATGATCGAATAATCCACAGCAAAATTATTCCAAGTTGTTGAAAAAGAACAAAAACAAAAGGCATTAAAAGACAGATAAGCCTCCTCCACGAAAATGAATTCTGTATAGTTAGCTGGATGTGCATGCAAAATAAAATAAATAGATATATAGTCCTTCATAATTAACATAAGCTTGGTGTATTTGAAAAACTACCCTACAAATTAATTAATAAACAGATTTTATCTATCCATACACGCGCGCGCGCGCGCACCAAGGAATGATAAAAAAAATATCAAACACAATACACAATATATATATATATATGTTACTTGGTGGAAGAATATTGGCCTTGTTACATGTATCAATGATAGGTCGACAAAGCAACGTGAGGTAGACGTGCATGACATGAGATTGATGAATAGTTAGGTTCTGTAGTTTATTTTGCCGTGGTTTCCGGATCCATTACAAATTTTCTTTTTAGAATATGGTTACTGGTTAGATTATAAAATCTCTGATGCTACTGTATATTATTATTATTATAATGATAATAATAAAATAAAGTCTATGGGCTCATGATTTTGCCTTACGAGCAAAGACTAGGTGGGTGGGTCCCGTAATGATTAAACCCGGGCAGTTTTCGAGATCGTGGGTGAAGGGACGGGCAGCCCCAAGGGGTGGATTGTCATGGCTGACCGCTGACCGTAGTAGTTTTTGTTGCGCCTTGGAATTTTATGGGTGAAGTAGACGTTACATTTATGGGGCTCCGGGAAGGACGTAAGCTAGAGACAAAGCATGACTTCAAATACATTTTTTTTTTTTATGAATATCAAAAAAGAAAAGCTTGAACTTCAAAATTCAAATACATATTTATTTTTTAATTTTTTAAAATTAATTTTTTTAGATATTTTTGGATGATTTTGATATCTTAATATTACAAATATAAAAATAATATATTAATATATTTTTAATGAAAAAATATATTTTAAAAAATTATTACCCACCACAACACTAAACATATACACACCAAGTCACCACTAAACTCTATTAAAAAGAGAGAGAGAGAAATGAAGTCACCGCTTGCTAGCTTGCTTGCATCTATACTTGGATGCTCGCATCTTTCGTTACTTCCAAGTGAAACCTGGTGTTCCGCACCTAGCTAAATGCTTACAAAAGGGTACTTTTTCACAAAATTAACTTAGAAATCGAGATGGGTAATTTCTAGCTAGCTAGACCTACCGGGGATTAGCATAGTCATGATGACGCTCTCCCTCGTCAGACAAGGAGAGAAGAGGAAATGGCGTCTTCCTGTTTTGACTACTTAATATTTGAAAGTAAAAATATGAAGAGGTGAGCAAGGATAAGGATGGGTTTTTATTTTGGATTGTTCTTCTTACGACTATTTAATACCTTAAAAAAAAAGGTTGATGTAGACAGAGGTTAAGGTTTCAGCTATTAATTCGAAGTGACTGGGTATTCTTCCAATATTTGCTTGCATGCTCATGCGTGTGATGCTTCCAATATTTGCTTCCCATGCTAGCTTTTTTGGGTTTTTGACGATTGTGATTTGATAAAAGCAGATAGAGATAACCTGTAGAGGGCAGCAGCTTGTACCTTTCTTGACGTTGCAGCATGTAAGGGATAACATATGGAGCCCAAGAGATGCACTCACTTTGCTTCCAGAATCCTCAACCACAGATCATGTCATGGTGCTGCACTATGGTAGAAGTGCTTAAAAGTCCCCAAACATTTCTCATTATTCAATTCTCACTTGTATCATTGTTAAGTTATCATACACTCGTTTCTTCCAATTTTTTTCTTTTATTTTTTCGGCTTTTAGGCTCTGTTATTTATTTTTGCGTTTTCTTTTCTAATTCACTTCTCTAATTGGAGAAAATAGCTTGGAATGCCCCTGAGATGAGGTTTACAATTTCGGAGCAAATAACATGACCCAAAGTGTATTTCCAAGCTATGCCGGTTGATCGATATTTAATTATATTTGTTTTATTAACGAGCATCAACATCATCTGATGAACGACAACTCTTCGCATATTATAACAAAAGTTAAATAAAGCAAAGTTTTTATTGTTTATCTTTTTATGTTTCATCAAATACATGTCATTGTGGATTAATACAATATAATAATTTAAAACAGAATAATCCCATTAAGATTTTTGAAGTCTAGCACTAAAAAATGACATGGCTGCCGTATTGACATCAGGCTTGTTTGTCGACTGTTAATTAAGCACCGTGATCCGTCAGCATTCCAATGAAGCGCCGGGCTTTCCTATCCATATGCCAGGCATCAAGGGCTAGGGCTGCGAACGCATCCTCGAGTCAAAATTACAAGGATTTGAAATAGGCAAGAGGTTGGTCTGAAAGATAGAGAACCACCTCCCTAATCAAGCAATCCTCCACGCCATAGCCCCCCAAGTAAATTCTTCCCTGGGCATCCTGTTTTAAAGTTAATTGCATTAATCAAACTCATCCATAACCACAAACTTTTTTACGCCTACACAGAACAATTCAACGTACAATCGACAACTCCTCTGCCATGCAACAGATTGCAGTGAACGCCCACAAGAGCATAGCAAGGAGGCTACTTGTCTGAAAAACCTGAGCAAATCCATGACCTACGCACCCATGTAATCCTGCAAGGAGCACATACATTTTAAGATATGTTTATCTTGGGGATTAAGATTATCACAGGTTCGGGACACAAATGCAATCATCTTAATTGTTATTTTGAAATAATGTAATTCAACAGCTAGAATTGAAAACAATTTAACAATAGAACACATCGCAAAGAGAGAGAAGCAAAGGCATATGCCGAAACCAGAACTATTAAAGCAAGCAGTCCATAGCTCCAATCAGGTTCTGCATTCCTCGTGTTTGATATTATTCCCGCATTATATACACAGAACTGCTACTCAGCTCTTCCATATCATTTAGATCATGTGTTACAGAGGCACGTCTTGAATATTGCAGAAATCTTCATAGTTCACTAGTGCATCACTTGCTCCCTTCTTTAGACTCTAATATTCCACCAATCAGACATTCTTCAGAACTACATATCCACTTTGGCAACTTATTACAAACCTTCAACTTCAAATCAATGTACAATGTTCAGAAAAGCCAAAGGACTGCTTACAGTTTAGGCCAAATACACCAAAAATAGCATTGCAGAATGAAATGAAAGAGCGATTAATTTCAACCATGCACAAATTTCTTTAAGAGGGATGAAACTACAGCGGTTGACCCCTTCATCATTTATGAAAAGGACATGATCTGCACTGCCCACAATCAACATATAACAAGCAGGGGCCTTGGAATCCTTTAGCATGCTGTTCTATTGACAGGAAAGGGACAAGAGCCAGACCCCCACAAGATAAGTGGATGAAAGGAAATCCATTCATTATAACATTTAACCAAACTACAGAGGCAATATGTGAAACTATTAGAAAACTTATAATACCAACAGAATAACCGAAGAAAACCACTAAAACCTTATTAAACTTGAGAAACGAAACAATAAAAAAGAATGGAAAACTTGCTACAGCTTGATCAAGTTGAAATTTAAGATTGAAACTACTTCAGTATTAAGGTAGGTTTATGATAGGTAGACCCAAATTATAGATGGATTGGCAAAAGCAATTAGTACCTTAAGATAGAATAATAGGTTTCGTATTTTAGCACTTACATACAACGAATAGTCGATTACAGCATGCTGTTTCCAGCAATGGGTAGCAATAACCCTATCTAACATCAAAGATCAGTTCAAGAAGGAATTATCATTCCAGAAGCAGGCAAACACAACACATTTATGATGTATGTCCTTTCTGTGTGCAATGCATGGAATTCCTCATTCAGAACCGATTCTTAACTTCCCATACCACAAGCTAGCACATTATTTATTAGGAGTCCATTTTGCATGACTTTTACAAATTGAATTAAGATGCTTTTGACTTTTGATCAAAGAAAAGTCACAATTATGTTTACTCAAAAATAACTTCAATAACAAAAATTTCTTATAAATTTGAGTCAAGATTTTGCTTTATCAAAAGTTAAACTTGTAACCTCCAACTTTTTTGATTCTACGTTTTGCCATCTCCATTATTCAAAGAAATTGCTTTGTGTTTTGAAAAAACATACTTCTATCTTGAATTATTTGTATCACAAGTATTCTACAAAGAAGATAAACTTATGAGAAGATATTGTCCCGGTACCATTCTACCTTGTCAAGATGACACCAAACCTTGAGCAGTTCATTAGCTGAAGTGTAGCTCATGAAAGAGAGTTAACATTTGAGGTATAACTATTGACTTGAGAAAGACACATACAAATAATTTTATCCTAAAATGTTCTTGCAAGCCCATGAGTTGTCTCTAACACAAGATGGCAGTTTTACTTCTCTTAGACAAATTATATTGGATCATCTATAGATTCATCAACCTTATTGCTCAGATAAAAGTGGCAGTAGATTCAGAAATTTGTTAAATTAAAAATTTCCTCAAGCAAGGGGATCATCCCAACACCAGAATAATATTTCAACAGAACAGAAAAATTGGCTGACTGGTCAACATGTATGACATGAGCCAAAGCAGAAAGCAGTACAAACATGATCAGGATGCACCATCATTCTGGACTTAAACTAGAAAACGAGCCAATGAAGCCAAAGCGGTGGATAAAAATGAGATGTCATCCCGTCACAGTGAACAGATTGAATACTCGTTATAAATGACAAATCCAAACAAATTCCAGACCCTGATTCCTATTATGGTTTTGTACAAGAAAAAGGCCTGGCATCAGTGTGCTTAAGTTTTGAGAGAGCAAAGACATAAATGTTAAAGAGGGAGGGGGTGGGAAAGAGATGCGAGTGAATACGCAGATTATTTGGAAATTTGCAGCCACTCATGAATCATGAGTTCACCCAAAGAGAGAGACGGTGTCTGGTTTCAAGAATCACATGACTATGCTACTATTGTCCAGTTTCAAGAATCACAGGACTATGATACTATTCACGCTAGTACTTGGCTTTATTGAACTCATCTTAAGCCCTAAACTTTTATGCTTATGTGTGGTTGGCATGAAGAAGCTGCCATCAAAGTAGTAGCAGAGTTGATCAGTGATAGCAACAAAGCATACAAAAGTTTAACCTTGGTGACAGGGGACCGGTATGGTTAAGTCAAATGACACAATCGCATAACCTTATAACCAAAAAATTTACCACTCAAACACAGGCATTATGTCAAGAAAATAAATAGCAACCAATTAACTCAATCTCCAAACAAAGAAAGATATAGTTATTAATATTTAAACCAACTCCACCACAAATAGACAGTGAAACTATTCGGCAATAACTATATCAAGAAAGTATATCTTGCAGAAAGGCAAGCCAGATGACTTTGCTAAGAAAGAAATATCTTGAAATATGAGCAACATGTACTTGTCCAACATGTCTACTATTAGTCAATAAACATTATCTTTCCATCTTTGTAATCTAATAAACATTAACCTGAATAGATTTTGAAATGACAAATACTATCAAACATGTCAAATTGCAAGATTAAAGAAAAGGGAACATCACAAGCAAGAAATCAATAACAAGAAACTACCAATTGATACCCAGACTATATCATCATTATTATTAGTAAAAAAAGATAGCTCAAACCATCTCAGGCATGCATTTTTATCTATTATCACAATTCATCCATGACCGAGGTTTTTTTACTCAAAAAAGAAAGTTACATCAATTACTCTAAAAGTTATAAACCAAAAAAAAAAGAAAGTTCAAAACTCACTGAAACCCCTTTCTAAGCTTCAGAATCGCGGAGTACAGTTTCCTTCTCGAACCAACTGCATTTATTCCCATATCTTTCAAATCCTCCAATGTCAATAACGGCAACACTTGATCATCCACTTCATGTATCTCAAAAACAGGGGCGTATCGACTTAACCCTAACTCAATCAACCAAGTCCTCACGCCTTCCCATTTTCGCTCCGAATTATCATCATTCTCCATTTCAATTCCTTCATTTTCCCTACTCTCTGTAACCCTAACTCGACCAGAACCCGTACTTGTTCTCCGATTCCCTTGCCAGAAATCTAAAGCAACATTTTCAACAGAATGAACCGGACTTTGATCTTTTAAAGGACTATCAGAATCAAGATCGAATTCCCGAACAAACCCTTCCTCTCCATTTGAATTCTCTAAAGTAGCATCTCCTTCATCGATTCTAGAATTCGATGAAATCCAATTCGATCTCACTCTCTTCGTTGTACCTCTCTTCGCCTTCCTTCTATGACCGAATTCGACAAGATTTAGCTCTCCGTTTTGATTATTGTTATGGAGCTCGTGTTCTTCAATTTCGTTGCTGTTTCCGTTAACGAGGTGGGTTAAAGAACGAGCTTTGATTGATTTTGAGTCTTTAGGGATGCGCCACGTGTGGTGTTGCTGCAGATGCTTTGTTGACCGTCGCACGTGCGTTTCATGTGCTGTTTGGTGATGGTGGTCCCCGATCTCACCGAGACGGACGCTTGGTCGACGTTGGCGTTTTGGTATTGGTGGTGGTGGCCCATGGTTTTCTGATTCGGCTAGGGCTAGAGCTGTTATTGTTGCAGTTGTGGTGGGGTCTATGGCGGCGGATGCTGTGGTGGCGGCGGTGGTGGTGGCGGCGGCGGCGGAGGCGGTTGGGCCATCCGGTGGAAGTAACTCGGCGGCCATTTTTTTTATGAGAGAGAAGATAGAGAGTGTAAGCCTGTCTGGACGGAAGTGTGCGTAGGATAAGGGTTTGGATAGGGGAATCTGGTGGTTTCAGGAGTATGGTGTGTTTGTATTCTGGACCGTTCAATGAGGTTTATTGTGAACCGTCGCTTCCTGACAGATGCCAAGGCCCATCTCGACGTGCATGTAGGAAGTTGCTTCGATAGGCCAATCTTGACGTTCTTTCGATTTTGGGCTGATAAATGCGAAGGCCTATATATGTTGGGTTACCCCAAAATATGAACTCATTTTACATACAAAAGTAACATTTTATATTTAATATCAATAATTTTTCATTTTTAATCTAAATTTCAAAGATTTTATATTTAATTATGATTCTCATATTATTCCCTTTATATATCTAAAAATTAGTGGATTTTAGTTTCTCTTAGTTTCTAAAAACAACCTTTCATCTTAATTTTTTGAATGTCTAAGTTTTTCCATCTAGTCTATAATTGTAAATCATGATTAAATTTAAAAGAAATTAGGATCATAGGAGTAGAATATGTAGTTCTTCATATTGTAAATATTTTTTTAAAAATAATTTTTCAATAATCATTACCATAATGAGATGCTCGAAACCTTTGCTAAAAATTATTGCAATTAATAAAAATAAAAATTATATCATAATAACTCTTTAATTTAAGAAAAAATATTTTAGGCAAAAAAACCTTCAAATAATATAACTTTTAAGAGTTACATAATAAAACTTTTTGTAAAGTTTTTTTATAAGAAGAAATAATAAATAACAAATTCTCAAATGTATTGTTAGGGTATTATAAGAAAATATGATAAAATAAAAACTTGAAAAAAAAATTAAAAACTCAACATCTTGAAATAAAAAAAAATATCATATAATTTATATGATTATTTACCTTTTAAAAAATAACCTCATCTGCGCTCCTCTTTCAACTTATCTTCTGCAAACCGAGTGCTCGTATGGTGCACCAGAAAGTGGAAGGGCGTGGTAAGGTTTTGAGTATGTTTGGTATTGTGATAGCTGCTATGATTGTGGTTTGAAAAAAGTTGTTTTTATAAAAAGTACTTTTAGTTGGGGTTGGTTAGAAAAATATGTTTGATTAAAAATATGGTTAAAATTGATGTTTAACAAAAAATAATTTAATGTGTTTGGTTAAAAGAGTGTTTTCTAAATTGAGGCTATAAAATAATTAAAAAAACATTTATTAATATTAATGATTTTTAATTTAAATATTGTAGATTTAACTATTGTTATTACATGATGAAATAAATAATATTGATATTAAATATTTTTTATCGTTCCATTAAATTATATACAATTTCATAACGTACAAAATATATTCAACAAGAACTATATTTTTCATGATTTTTTAAGCACATAACAACATCAGATAAGATATCATCACGAACAAAATTGAAGTTGCGATCAAATTCTACAAATGCTACATCATCAAGTGATCTCCTTCTAATTTTTTTTTAATAAAACACAATTAAAAATTAAAATTAAAATTAAATTTTTTTAAGTAGGTCAAACTTCACAAGAATAAAATTGGGATTACGATCAAATTCTGTAAATATTATATCATCAAGCAATTTTCTTCTAATTTTTTAAATAAAACACAATGAAAAAAATAAAAATTATTTTTTTTTAGTCAAACCCGATTCAATATATTTAACTTTGAAACGAATCCGAACCAGCGGGGACAATGGAGAATGACTCCACTGTTCACTTAATTGAGTGAACAGTGGAGAGTTTACTCTCCATTGTGCAAAGCAGTAGCAGGAAGAAGCACAAAAAAATTGCTTCAGTTGAACCTACGGTTTCACCTCATTTTTTGTGGGTTCCATGCGTAAAAATACAACCACAATTTATAACCAAACATTATGTCATTGAGTTTGAAAAAAAAAACAGCAGTTGTCGCAGAGCCAAACGCCCACTTTATCAATTGTTTACACGCGGCTTGCAGCCACTAGACTCGTCTTGCTCAGTTGGTAGAGCACAAGGCTCTCAACCTTGTGGGTTTTTTTTTTTTTTTCATTCTTCTATTCTGGTCTTTCCCATGCTTCTGATTCCAAGCGCGCCAAAGATATTTCAAATATTAGAATAGTGTGGCGATTAGAATTATGTTTAGTAGTTTTTTATTTTTTAAAAAATAAAATTAATTTTTTTAGTAATTTTGAATAGTTTTAATATAATAATTTCAAAAGAATTTTAAAAAATAAAAAAAATATATTATTTTCATACATTTCCAAACTAAAAACACTTTAAAAAACAATCATTACCACACTCTAAAATACTACGTAAAAGAACTAAAGTGAACCATAGCTCATTTACTGTTTATATGAATACTAATATAAACAATCAAGAAGCTGGTTCAATTATTTTTATTTATTTTACTTTTTTTTAAATTGAATTATTTTTAGCTTTTTTCTCACAATTACATCCTGTAATATTAATATCATTTTGAATTGATATTTAAAATTTATTTTAGTTTGTTTTCTATAAAAATATTATAGTCTCAAACAAACATCATAATATTTGGTTAATACTAAATTTCGTTAATATCTATTTTCGTTATCATATCATTAAATAAAAATTAAATAAACAAATAATCAAATAAAGTTGTTAAACTCATTAGAGTTCATGATTTGAATCAAGGGTTTAGCAAGTTAAATCCAAAGCTTGAGCCGATACAATATATCACTGTCTCAATATTAACAAAAAAAATCAACTTTATTTTTTTAAAAAAACAAACCATATTTTTTATTAGTCATTCGAGTTGCCTTTAAACCTAATAAGGCAACTTATTCATGTTGAGACAACTTCTATGCATGTTAATTTTAAACTCAAACTAAGCAAGAAGTTAGGTCGAGAGATTTCAAAGTTAACGCACTAAGTTGAGCTTTTTTTATTTTTTTTTTAATTTCATCTTTCAAATTCTTTTATCTCTATAAATTTTGATCCTACTTGCTTTCACAACCCAAATTTTTATCTTTATAAATTATTTAATAAAAATATATCTTTTATAAAAAAATTTAAAAGAAATAAAAAAATTTAAAATCCAAAAATATTTTTGAGACACGAAGAGATAAATATTTTAGCTACAACACTTCAAAAAACTAGAAGAATAGTTAGATTGTGGTATTTTGACAAGACAAACTAAAGAAAGACTTAATAGAAAGAAAATTGAGGTTGAAATCCAAGCTTAACCAAGATCGGAATAATTAATTAAGTTTAAGGATTTAATTAAACTTTTAACATGTTTAATTGACTTAATTGAAGCAAAAAATAAGTTTGAAAGTCAATTAAGCAAATATTAGAAGAATTAATTAAGTTTAAGAACTTAATTAAAATTCTAATAAGTTTTCTAGATTCAACCAAGGACTCAGTTGAAGAAAAAACAAGTTTGAAGGTGTAATTTAGATCAATTCATAAACATTAGAATGTTAGGGACACAATTGAAACTTTGAAAGGCTAAATTGATGCAATTAGAAGCCTAATTGAAATAAATTTGAAGTATGAAATTCAATTAAGGATCACATTGGAGAAATCCAAAATCAAGAACCTCTTTGTAAAAAGCGTTGAAATTTAAGGATCCAATTGAAGAATATTAAGAGTGAAATTGCAAGGACTTCAAAAGATTAGTGTTGATTAGGTGCTCTATTGCAAAGTTCTAAAAGTTTAGATATTATATTGAAAAAAAACTATGATTTCACTATTCATTATCTTGTTCCAATTAAAACAAAAGAAAAAAATGCTCAAGTTCTCACCTTTCAGGCCTAATTTTTTCCTTACTTTTTCACCACACCACCCAAATCCTATATCAACTTACATCCTGGTATTTTTACTTCACTCTAAGCTAAAATTTCATCTCTTAATACACTAAAAACAAATGCAAATTATCTCTCAAAAAGGCTACTTGACATTGTGTTATTTGTAAAAATAATATTGTGTTTTCTATTTGTCAGCTGCAGAACAATACAAACATTTATCCTTAGCTTCAATCAATAACTAAAATCTATATTCAAACATCAATGGTTTAAGGTAATCCAGCTCATAAGATCTATATCCTTCTCCTTTGTATAATAAAATAGCTCAAAAATCCTAACCCAAGCAGCTCGCGAGGAGGGAGATCAACGTTGCCATAAACATTAGGTTATTCTTCTTTGTCTTATAATAAATAGCTCAAAAACCTTAATCCAAGCACTCGAAGGAGAGGGAAATCAATACTGCCATGAACATTAGATTATTCTTCTTTATCTTATAAAATAGCTTAAAAATCCTAACCCAAGCAGCAGAAGGGAAAGGAGATGAACATTGTCATAAACATTATCTCTTAATCCATACTGTAGTAGCTTTAGGCATCATTTGTACCGTATTTTTAAAAAAATTAATTTTTTTTATGTATTTTAGATTATTTTAATATACTAATCTTAAAAATAATATTTTAAAAATAAAAAATATTATGTTAATACATGAAAAGTTTTCTACGATCATAACCCTTAGTCTTTCCAGCCTTAAACAAACTTAGAAACAGCCCTGATAATATCTCCTTCCATACAGCTACAGTGATACAAGCCACCATGGACCTTCTTCAGCTTTCAAAAGTGAAAAATGAAAAAGGAAAAGGAAAAGGAAAAAAGAATGACCCTTTCTTCTAAGGAAACCATGACCTGACCTCCCCCCTTCACCTCTCTAAGAACAAACTATATATTTTCCTGAAGCGTACGTTGCTCTTTCTCCACGACTAACGGTTTAAGTTACAACATGTTTTCTTCTCTGTTCATGGCTTCACAAGCATTTGCTTGCAGAGTCCATGCCAACCAAACTGCAGCCCATATGCTTCTCTTTCCACGACATCAACAGCACTGGTTTTGGTCATAATCAACAATTGATTCTTGCCAACTATGAGCAATAGTTCTTGACTCGAACGTGAACAGTAGCAGGGTTTCTCATCCTTAACAGCAAGGTCACCGTCAGCAACAACCGGCATCTCTCCTCAAAAAACATGCAACAGTCAACATATCTGTGCACTGTGAGCTTCAATCACGCCATCAGCATCACTAGTTCCATCAACTGTTAAATTTGGTAGTGCATCGTGACTAGTATCACCAGCAACGTGAACAGTTCCTCAACAGTAGCAGCATTAGTGGTTGTCCTCCAGCTAATAGCAACGTCTCCTTCCTCAGCAGATCATGTTAGGATATTAATATGCAAATTTTATAAGATAAAAAAAGATAAAATAGGATAAAATAAAAAATAAAACACACAAGAATTTATATAATTTACTCAATTTGATCATGTCTATAAACAAGTATAAAAATATTTTACTAAGTAATATGGGAATTACAATCTTTCTCTATTAATAGAAAAACAACTAAAATCTCTCTATTACTAGAAGAAAACACTTTATTTACTCTCTCACAAATACCTTATAATTTTATGGTATTACTTTCCGTCTTTTACTCTCTTATTCTTTTTTCTTATGGTGCGCAAAATAAACTTGGATGCATTATCTATTTATAAGCAATCATTTATGCAAAAGACAAGGGCCACCAATTGGTGCTGCAAGTGGCACCGGATTGGTGCCTAACATTGTTGACTTTAGAAGCACCAATTGCTGCCTAATTGTCATAACATTCTCCCACTTGAAGACTTTAATGATTTAATCAAGTTTTCACACTTTATCATTTATGATTCTTCTATTCCTTTTATACTTGTCATCTTCATGTTGCTTACATTTCTGCTAAGTCATAAGAGGATTTGCATCATATATACTTATTAGTGTTGACTAGTTTAATCAAAGCATCTGCTGGGTTTTTCTTTGTGTGAACCTTCTGAAAATCTACACTTCTCTTTTCCACCATTTCACGAACAAAATGATACTGAACATCTATATGTTTTATTCTTGAATGAAACGCTGGATTCCTTACAATATGTAAGGCACTCTGACTATCATAATACAAAGGAATCTTCTCTTGTTTGTGTGCCTGAGCTCCTCCATAAGTTTCTACATTCATATTGCTTTTTTACAAGTTTGTGTGGTTGTTATGTACTCAGCTTCTGTTGTGGATAATGCTACAACGGTTTGAAGTTTAATGACCCAACTCACAGCTCCTTTTATAATTATGAACATATAACATGTAGTGGATTTTCTTTTCTTAGGGTCACTAACAAAATCTAAGTCAACATAACCTTTTACAGTAAATTCTGATCCTCTATAATATAATATGGTATCTGAGATACTCTTGATGTATCTTAAGATCCTCATAATAGTAATCTAATACTCTATATCAAGATTTGTCAGGTATCAACTAATTGCTCCTACTATTTGTGCAATGTCTGGTCTTGTATATATCATGACAAACATTAAACTTCTCACTGCTGATGTATATAATACTCGAGATATCTTCATCCTTTCTACTTCATTGTTAGGAAACATACTTGAGGATAATTTGAAGTTAAGAGGAAGTGGGGTGGAAATTGGCTTACAATCTTGCATGTTGAAGCGACGCAAGATTTTCTTCAAATAATGCTTCTAAGAAAGTCAAATCTTCTTTTTACTTCTGTCTCGGTGAATTTGCATCCTTAGAATCTTGTTTACTGGTCCCAAGTCATTCATATCAAACTCCCTAGTCAATTGTGCCTTCAATTCTAATACATAATGTTGGGGCTTATTACCAGCATGCCATCAACATACAACAACATAATGATAAAATCATCATCTTTTTCAAACCTCTTCTAATACATATAATGGTCTGAACTGAGTCTGTTATACCCAAGGCTAATTATGAAGGAATCAAATCTCTTGTACCAACATTTCGGCGCCTATTTAAGACCATATAGAGATTTGTTCAACTTGCAAACCAAGTTCTCCTTGCCTATTTCAGCAAAACCCTCTAGCTGAAGCATATAATTTTTTTCTTCAAGTTCTCCATAAAAAAATACAGTTTTCACATCTATCTGCTTTAAGTAAAGATCAAATATAGCACATATCATCATAACTACTCTGATTGTAGTAAGTCATGTTACTAGGAAAAATATTTTATTGAAATATATTCCTTCTTTATGAGCATATCCTTTCACCACCAATCTTGCATGATACCGCCCCACTTGATCATTGCTATTACATTTTATCTTGTAAACTCATTTGTTGTCAATGGCATTCCTTCCTTGTGGTAAGGGAACAAGATCCCTTGTGTTATTCTTGTATAGAGCTTCAATCTCCTCTTGCATTGCTGTCATCCACATAGATACATTTGTGTTTTTGATAGCCTCATGAAAAGAGCTCTCCTCTGTTAGAAGATAGTATGCAATCTTGCTTTCAGTGACATATTATGAATATCAAGCCAGTGGTCTTCTTTCACAAGTAAACCATCAAACTTTAGAAGTTTCAAATTCTATTTGTTCTTGTTCTTCATACTCTAGTACAGTTTCAGAAGAAGTATTATTCTGAATATTTTCTATTTGGATTACTGTAGTCTCCTTTAAAATTTTATTACGTTCTTCTATTTGTATTTTATTTTTTGCAAATATAACATCTTTATTGATGACTACCTTGTGGGCAGTGGGATCCCACAAGTGATACCCCTTTACTCCATCAGCATATCCTAAAAATACATATTTTTTGAATTTTAAATCTAGCTTGTTGACTTCTTGAGTATTGTACATCACATACACAGGACTTTCAAATATATACAGAATAATCAACTGGCTTTCTAGTCCACATCTCCATCAGTGTCTTCAGCTCAATTGCAGTTGATAGAGATCGATTTATCATATAATAGCCGATATTGACTGCTTCTACCTAGAATGGCTTTCCTAGATCTGTATCCTTCAGCATTGCTCTTGTTCTTTCCAATAGAGTTCTGTTCATCCACTCTACCACTCCATTTTGTTGTGGAGTGTATGCCGTTGTGAACTGTCTTTTGATACCTTCATATTGACAGAAGTTATCAAATTCATCACTGGTATATTATCCTTTATTATTAGTTCTCAAACACTTTATCTTCTTTTCAGATTCAAGTTCTACCCGTGCTTTGAAAGTTTTAAAGACTGTGAGCACATCTACCTTCTTTCTAATTGGATACACCTAACATCTCTTGAAGAAGTCATCTATAAATTATACAAAGTATCTTGCTCCTCCCAAGGATGTAACCGGTGCTTGCTAAACATCAGTGTAAATCAGATATAAGATATATTTGCTCTTAGTTGTTGATATGCCAAACTTTAACCCGTGTCATTTACTTGTAACCTAATGCTCACAAAAGGGTAAAGTAAGCTTTGTAATTCTAAGGAGTAACTTCTGATTAGCGAGAATTTTCAAACCTTTCTTTGATATGTGACATAGTTTTTTATGCCACATCATTGTCTTCTCTTCTGCAGGATTGGGTGATGCAATTGACGCATTTACGGTATGATGAGTTTCTGCTATTAACACAAATAAGTTTGCAACTATCTTTCTTACCTTTAAAACCACCAGCGCTTCTTTGATAATTTTTATGATTTCATTATCTGTTCGAATCTTACAACCAAGACTATTAAATTGTCCCACAGACAAAAGATTCTTCTTTAAGCCTTTCACATGTCGCACTCCTAAAATAATATGAATTAAGCCATCATACATCTTCAATTTGATTGTGCAAATGCCGATAATCTTTAAAGCATAATCATTACAGATAAACATTGATCCTTCAGAGATGGGTTCATATGTATAAAACTAGTCTCGATTAGGACTCATATGCCATATTGCTCATGAATCCATTAACCAAACCTTAGTGAGATATTTTCTATGTGTAGAGGCTATCGCTACTTCACTATATAAAACATCTTCATCTTCTATGGTACTTGCAACACATCTTTAAGGTTTTGATGACTTTGCAGTGCTCTCTATACCCTTTTAAAACCAACAATCCTTTTTAAAGTGCCTTTTTTTGCCATAGTATAGCATTTCATAATTTTCTTACTTCTTGATTTGGGCCTCCCCTGCCTTTGACTCCCGATAAAGCCACTCTGTATTAATCTTCCTCTTGACACCAACAATATCTTTACTTGATTTGAACTATTTCTGTCTCCTTTATTTTTACACCTATTTTTTTCTTTCAAGATAGCGGTCACAACATCATCAAAGACTAAATAGTCTGAGAGGATATTATTGGTCAAGTTGATAATAACCTAATCAGAAAGACTTTGAAATATAAGCTTTGTACGTTTATTTTTTTTTATTTGTTGACCTAACGTAGTGACTTGTGAAAATAGAGTTCTTATTATGTTGATATGGTTAGTCATCGTTATGGTTTCTTCTATTTAAAGGGTAAAAGTCTTCGCTTTAAGAAAATCTTATTGTGCAAAGACTTGGATTCGTATAGTTTTGCCAGATTATCTCATATCTCCTTAGCTGTTTTCTTCTCTACTGCACTTGATAATACTTCATCAGCTAATGCTAAATATATGTTAGCAATAGCATTGTCATCCACCTTATTCCATTTTGCATTATCAGTGATCTCTATGGGCCGATCTCCGGGGGTTGATCTCCAATTACTGCCAAGTAATTGTCTTTCCTTAAGATTACCTTTATTCTCATTGTTCATAGTGAGATATTGCTCCCCTTGAACCTCTTAATCTCGTACTTCGCTGCCATTTTATTTACTGTGATCTATTCAGCTATCACCGTTTCACTTATATGAAACGTATACAGAAATAGTATCGTGTGAATAATACTTTACTAAGTAAGTTCCCAAGAAAGATTAGAGGAGTCACAAATGGTCCCGTTTAAAACTCAATCTCCTTAGACAGAACTTCCTAGACTATATTTAATCACCGCACTGACTTTATGGATGAATAGTGTTGTATAGGTAAAATAGTATCATAGCCATGAATAGTAACTGTATACACGAATAACTTTTGTATGGTAACAACACCAACTAGAAGGCTTTGATACCACTGTTAGGATACTGGCATGCAAACCTGACAAGACAAAAAAAAGGAATAGGATACAATAAGAAATAAGACATATAAGAATTTACGTAGTATATCTAATTTAGTTACGTCCACAGACAAGTATAGAATGATTTTACTAAATAATATTGGAATTACAACCTCTCTCTACTAATAGGAGAATAACTAAAATCTCTTTATTACTATGAGAAAACACCTCACTCACTCTCTCACAAATACCTCATAATTTTGTGGGATTACTTTCCCTATCTTACTCTCTTCTTCTTCTCTTTTATGGTGTGCAAAATAAATTTGAATACATTGTCTATTTATAGGCAAGCATCTATGTAAAAGACAAGGGATACTAATTGGTGCTGCAAGTGGTATCGAATTGATGCCTAACATTGTTAATTTTGGCAACACCAATTATTGCTTGGCTGTCATCACAAACCAGAAACCCAACCAGTTACCAATAGAATTCCAATCGGTCGACCGATAACAACAAAGTTCTCATGAGTAGTAGCAACATATCGCCAACAACAAAGATGTAAAAATCTCAACAATACTTTGGCAAGTTAGTTCCAACACCAGATCGATGCCATCAACTCTAGCAACTCAAGGCCAGGTAAGGTTTCTCTCCTACTTCCTCAAGTTATATGCTATTTTTGGATTAGTTTTAGGTGGATTGATTTGAAAATAAAGCTTGTAACTAAAAAGGCATGCTGTGTATGTAGTTTTTAGGTGAAGCAATATGAATTATGAGTAAAAGTTATATGTCTCACTTAAATCCAACAAGAGAGAAGCCTGACATTTTGTTGTTGTTTTTTTATTAAAACCACTTTTATTTTCCTAATTTCTTTACAGGCCATGCTCATTAGTTTGGCATATTTGCTCTTTGAGTTGCTTTGGGTTGATTCCTAGGTTAAGTATATTTTTGCCTAATAAAATTTATGGGTATTTAATTTGGGTTTCAGTTTTTGTTTTGAGCTCATACATGTTTTATAAGTTTTTTAGTTTTGAGTTTGGCTAATATGGTTGGGCTAAGCCTTTAAGTATTTAAGAAAAAATAATGCAATTTTTAGGTCATTAAGATTTGTTTGGTAAACATGTTCCAAGAAAAATTCTAAGCCTTATATTTCTTTTTTTGTAGTGTTTTTGCTAAATATGATCTTAGCTAATTTCTAATTAAATTTAAGGATGCACTATGCAATTAATTTTCAGTTCCGCATATTTTTTACCTTTTTATATTTAAAATTTAAAATTATAATAGACACACAAGGTGCTTTTAGTTATTAAATGAATTATTTTCCCTCCACGAAACAACAAAAATTTTCTTCCAAAAATAATACATCTAAATATTTTTATTTCATATAACTAAGTCTCTCAAAAATAAATTATATTTTTCATAATTTAGCATACTAAAATATCACAAAAAGATAGGTTTTTTTTATTTTATTTTGTATGCATATTGGATTTGATATATAATCATATTATTAAAGTCATGAAAACTTAGCCTACATTTTAAAAACATCAAAAAATTATTTTGTTTCTTTAAATATCCAGAATAATGAACTTATATATAAGATATATTTCAAATATTAAAATAAACTTTTTTTTTGTTACTATATAATGACTAAGTTTGACCCATGAAGTCAAAGTCCACTCTACTAGGGTAGGTCAACTTTAACTAGCAGACAAACCAATGATTAAAAGCACACAATAATACCTAAGAAAAAAATAAATAAACAATATAGATTACCTAAAGTAAAGTATATTAGCAGTGATATATTTTCTCTACACACAATCAATTTTTTAATTCAAACTGAGACTAGCTAGAGTTTTTAATGATTAAAATATTATATAGTGACTTTAAATCTATTTATTAATAAAAAAATAATAATTTTTTTTTGTTCTTTTCACTATCACCAAAAATCCTGATTAATGAGAGTGATTATCATAATATCATAACATTCATAAAGTACTTATAAATTAGCACGAGCCAGTAAACTAATAAATACTATTAGTATATGCATGCCTTAAATCTTTAAATTGAATGTTATATATATATACCAAAAATTTTAAATGGTATCTAACACTATCAAAAAGTTTGAATTTATATATTTTAATTAGAGTCATGATATATTAATATATTTATATAAAAAAAAAACAAATAAACCAAAATCAATAAAGGGGAAGTTTTTGGTAACCTGTTTTGACCATTTTCCGCTATATTTTTAAAAAAATTAAAATTAAAGAGTAAAGTAATGGTAAAGGAAAAGAGTGACCCGAATAAATATAAAACTTTGATTCCTTCTCAATAAAAGTGGAACAAAAAAGACAGGAGATTAGTGATTTTGTGTAATCAACTCATTGGCTAAATAACATGATCACTAATAGATGTTTCTATGAATAATGACACTTTTCAAAAACAATTATTTTAAACATTCAAAGCAAAGTTATACATTGGGAATTCTGAATCTTAGAGGACCACATGATCTAAAACCAAAGAATGACAACGAAATATAACAAATTAACTTCCAAAATCACACGAACCAATTGAATTTGTATCACAACTCATGGAACAATATCTAGATAATGAGGAACTTGAAAATAAGAGGCATTTCTGCAGGTAATGTTTGACATCTGATTTTCCACTAGAAAATTGCAAACTGGCTAATCCACGCTGCTAAACAATCTTTCATGCCCTTTAAGAGTTGCTGGTTTCCTGAAAAGTGGTCATTATCGAAATTAGGAACGTAGTTTTTATGATTGTTTGCCTTCCATTTGAGTAGCACTTAAAAAGTTGTTTGCTGGGAGTACGTGAGGAGTGGCTGCAACAGTGAAGTGGGTGCATCTGATGTCTCAACGAAGGGAGAGAGCTGGGAGGATCCAGATTCTAGATCAGACGGCAACAAAAGTTCCGAGCTAAATAGCTCCTGGAATTGGCACATTAATGAAGGAGTCATCAGTTATACTATAGGAGAAGCTTTTAAATAACAAGATTCAAAATTCAATGGCTTTTAAATAGCATGGTAGATAAATATTTACCTGCCATGCTTGTGTCTCCATATTGTGGCTCACTTTAAAGTCATTAATGACGATTTCATTAACCAAAACAAGTTCTGCTTCAAGTGACTGAACAGTAAGAGAGTTAATGAGATAGGTAAACGGGGATGGTTAGATTTGAATGAAGAGGCCATTTTAAGCAGCGTCTTCGTTAATTCTTACCCCGACTCGATCCTTTAGAGACTGGACATATCTGATTATCTCATCCAGTATGAGAGCCTTGCCGGTTATCTGTTAGTTATATGACAACCCATTAACATGTATAACTGAATAATCTCAATCAACGAATAAAATTTTCGTCGGACTCAGTATTAGCAGATGACAAGAAGGTGTATATTTACCTGGTCGCATCCAGGAACCAGAGATTGCAAAAGCTTCATCTTCGCACTGATTCTCTCTCTTCTCACCTACAAAACCATGTTTCCCAAAAACAAGAAATAAAACAATTTGGCCGCTAATTCATGAAAAGCTGGCAGGTTCCATCAATCAGTGCTTTAATTAATTACCCTCTCAGCAAGGCTGTGACTGTCTGTTGCTTCACCCCTTCTTGCCCTGACGTGAACATAGCCGGTCGGATGCTCGAGAGGAGGAACTTTCTTCTGTCTTTTTGTGGGCCTTTCTCTCTCTAGATTTGTCGAGAAGGAACTTTTTGGGTTTCGTTTCTCATGTTTGCTTTCTTTTTTTACCTGATCGCATTCAGTACAATGAAATCCAATGTTAGTGTATCAATATCAATCATGTACTGTTCATGCAAACAACTAGTCATGTGTTGATTAGCAAGTAAAAATTGAGACTAATACCTTAATTCACTACTTAAAATTGAGTTAACAATATTTGGTATGTAATTCTTACATCTCAGTAATGTATATAATATATATGCCGTGCATAATTAGCATATTCCCTAAACCGCCATACGTGTATTATATTCACCATTGAAGTGCAATATTCCAGCTGTAGCATTTCTCATAAAATTCTGTTCAAATTTTTCTGCCAACATGGTTTTAGTTAGGAAGCTTGGTATTGGGGATCATACGTACCTTTTTGGTTGGCAATGATTGCTTTCTCATTTGCCCCATTGTCGGGGTCATCACCTGAGTAACTTGATCCTCTTCACTGAAGTCAAGACCAACCACCATGGATGGTGAACTTGAATTATGATTTACAATCGCAGGAGAGTAGTTTATAGTACTAGTGAAATGGACTTTCTCACTGAAGTTCTCATCATCATGGATAGTTTCAAGGATTCTTTCAGCATGTAAAGTGCTCTCCTGGAGATATTCATGTGTCAGATTTGGAGAAAAAATTGCTCCGCTTGCAATGGTTGCTTGCTCTAGCAGGAAACTAGACACGTCGTTTTCGGTGTTGGGATTGGGCTGAAACTCGTCAACAAGAAAAGCGAGATGCTGATGCTGGTAAGGAAAGGCTGCCATTTTGGAGTCTTCAGACTGAGCTAGATTGGGCAGTAATCAGATGGCTAGTGGCAGGGAGGGGGGATGGACTGGGAGGCTTCGAACAATTTAGAACCTAGCTATAAATAAATGCGAGGGGCTCAAAGACGGATCCGGTGGCTCAAAGACGGATGCGGTGAAAGTGGAAATCTCTCTCTCTCTCTCTCTCTCTCTCTCTCTCTCTCTCTCTCTCTCTCTCTCTCTCTCTCTCTCTCTCTCTCTCTCTCTCTCTCTCTCTCTCTCTCTCTCTCTCTCTCTCTCTCTCTCTCTCTCTCTCTCTCTCTCCTCTCTCTCTCTCTCTCTCGTGTGTGTGTGCACGTGTATTATTTTTTAACATTAATTAACCATATAGGTGTAATTAATGAAATATTATTAGTTATTTCATAGATATTATAAAAGATTTTTATAAAATAATAAATTTTATTAAATATAAGTCAAAAAAGAATTAAAATCTTTTTAATTATAATGTTAAGTAGTTATCTATTATGATTTAGAATATAAGTCAAAAAAGAATTAAATCTCTTTAATTATAATGTTAAGGAGTTATCTATTTGGTTTTTTATTTTAGTTTTTGGATTCAAATACTAATATAACGGTAATTAAAAAAATTTAAAATTTATTAAATTTCTCTAAATATACCATATTGATGCAAGGAGTACCTCTTTAAAATCTTAATTGTTTGCACTAAGGGATTCATGATGTATTTCATTAGTAAAACATAGGTTGTAACAACATGGTTATAATACTCATGTATTGCATTGGATATTAGTAAACATATAATTTATGGTGATTGTTATTATTAGGAGTCTTTGCTTCTTTTTAGGTTGATCTTGATTGTGTATCAAATAAGTAATTATCCATATTTTTTTGTTAGCTATAATTTTGAGTTATAATATATATTATAATTCAATTCTAGGTTACTCCTTAAAATTCACTTTATTTTTTAATAAAATTAAAAAATAAAATAAAATAAAATAAAGACTGGTAATATGGAGAAAATAAGTCTAGGAATACAACTGCAATTTTGAAGAAAGTTCAAGACCAGATTGTACCCCAGTATTCTAAAAAAAAAAATTAAATTCAAGGTCAAATTAAATAATTATTGGATGAATTTGTATAAAAATTAAGTCCAATGACATAATTAAATTTTTAATAGGCTAATTTGTTCTAATTATGGGCCAAATTGAATTTTTATTATGTTTAAGAATTAATTTGGATCCAATTGAAGGATTTAATTAAGTGTAAAGACTTAATTATACTTTAAATGGGTCAAATTAATTTTATTTTGGGCTTAATTGGTGAAAATTTAAGTTTAGGAACCTAATTTGAGCTTAATTGAGAAAATTAAAATTTTAAAAGAATAAATTTAATTTTTACAAAGTTAACTGTTTGAAATTAGAGGCCAAATTGCAAGAAAATTAAAGTTTTTGGGTCAAGTAGGAGTTACATTGATAAAATTCGTAGCCACTTTTGCAAAAGGCGCCAAACAATAGGGGCTTAGTATCAATTTGCAAAAGGCGCCAAACAATAGGGGCTTAATTGACAAAAATCATGGGTGAAATTGAAGAAACTAAAAGTTTAATGGTCAATTAGGGGTTAAATTGATAAAATCCGAGACTAGAAACCATATTACAAAAGATGTATAAATATGAGACTAAAGTTGAAGCTCAACAGGGGTGTAATTTCATTAAATCGAAAGTTTATGGTCAATTAGGGGGTTCAAATGAAAGCAAATAAAAGCTGGAGGACTAAAGTGAAATTCATTTTAAATCCCTAATTCAAACCCAAAACGGCGTTATTTTGAGTAAAAAAAAAAGGACCAGATGACGTGTTGTTTGGTCACTATTCATTGTCCTTTTCTGTTACTCGGTAAGAGCTGGTTCGTCTAATGCATTTAACGTTTATCAAATTTGACAAATCTTGCACTCAAATAATCCCCTACATTTCCTTTACAGCTCCAGGTGAACATTTTAGTCTGAGTGGCAGCGGGATGGTGCCGGCCTAAACATATCAACTCAAGCAGCCTTTTCTGTAGATTTGACAATGCATCATGCCTACTTTGAGCTAACGGTCGGGATCTTTTCCAATAAAATCAAGGGTTGAAGTTTTTTCTTAATGTAAACAAGATTGCCCTCTTCCACTGTCTATAAACAGAGGTGGATTTTATGGCCTGAAGGAGAAGAAAATCGAGTCCAAGGTATGTTAAAAAAACCATGTTTTTTCTAGTTTCTACACATTTCTTCTCTCTTTCTCTCTCCATCGCTTCTTCAGCTGTTGAAGACCCCACAAAAACCTTTCTCCCCACCAACAAACAACTTCTCAGCCTCCCATAAACCCAAATCCTACGAGGTCTTCCCTCTCTCCTCCGTGGATATTCTTTTTCTACTTCTTCTTCTTTCTTCCCCTGCCACAAGCAGCTAACACCACCACCATTTCTTCCACCAGCACCTCCACCAACTTCACATCAGGCCAGCAATAGCATCTCCTTCTCCTCCACAAGGTTGCCTCTCACTTCACTCCACTCGTCTGCAGTTTCTGCAACTGTTTGGTTACATGCAAAATGAGAATAGTAACTGTTCATGTTTCTGCAAATAATTAACATTAGATTTAGGCCGATAAGTTTGATTTCATAGCCTCTCTAACCTAAGCAATTAAGTATAAAGGGGTGTTTTAACACCTAATACCCTAAAATCAACTAGCATGAGAGCTATTGGTCCAATGCTTGTTACATAGATTGAGGAAAAAAGCTTAAGAGAATCAAATATGGCACTATCTACGTATCACCATCTACAACCCGAGTTACTAAGGTTGTAAGGGTGCCTCAACACCTAATGCCCTAAGACGAACTAGTCTGGGAGTCATTAGCTGAAAGCTCGTTATATGAATTAAAAATGCATTGTGTTTTTAAGTTATACATATATTAATAAAAAAAGGAAAAAATGAAGAAAAGATAATAATCTTAATCCAAGAAAGTTAATCTTAAACATTAGAACAAAAATTTTGTTTTCTAGCCCTATAACTATGTGTTGATATATTGAGCACAAAAGAAAAGTTTATTAATATCTTGTTTAAGAGGTATTGAGTAGATATATAAATTTAAAGAGAGCTTGTTTATTTGTATAGATTAATGAAACTTGAATGATGAAAGCCTTACTTTGTGGAATTTACAAAATATTTTTCTAATACTTTGATTACTAGAAACTAGTAATAAGATGGTTTAGAGGGTGTGATTAGTATTTAAAAGTGCATTTTTATTAATGTTTCATATCATCATTTTGCATTTGAAGTATCAATAACTCCTTAACTAAAGCATGTTTTATAATAACAAGTCCTATAATATAAGATGCCTTTAATTTATAATAAATATTCATCTTAAATGCAGGCCTATCATATAAATGAAAGGATTAATTGATGAGTTTAAGTACTAAAATTGAAAGGATAAATAGAGGGTCAAACTTAGAAAATATATGCTGGTGCAATCCAAACTGGCACACTATTTGCTAATTGGGTCATATCTGAAGCTGTAGAACTTTGATTTAGGTCTGTGTTTATATGGATGGAAAGCTAAGACATAGGTCTAAAGGAAGGCAAGACTCAATTCTACTATTTGGAAGTCCAAATCTTAGTAATGACATAGAAGTCTAAATTTGTCCTGCAGCTCAGACATTGTTTAGTTTTTAGCTCATATCTCAAGTTCTAGAAGTTCAAATGATCTCAATTTTCTTTTTTAAGAAAGTTGAGATAATTTTCTAGAACTTTCATGGGAAGGTTGGTTCAGATTCTGATGTTATAAATGATTTTTTTGGTAGATAAGAAGATAAGGATTGTCATTAAGTCAATAATTAGTCACTCATTCATTAACTAGTCATCAAATCAATAGTTCTCAATTTTAGCCTATAAAAAGAGGCGTTTTCCATATCTTGATTTTCATATTAAGATCATGCTCTTAGGTTGGTTCAGATTCTGATGTTATAAATGATTTTTTTGGTAGATAAGAAGATAAGGATTGTCATTAAGTCAATAATTAGTCACTCATTCATTAACTAGTCATCAAATCAATAGTTCTCAATTTTAGCCTATAAAAAGAGGCGTTTTCCATATCTTGATTTTCATATTAAGATCATGCTCTTCCTTTCTCTCTTTGTATTTTTATAATGCTTAAGTTTTGCTTTTATTTATATTTTTTTATACCTTTCATTTTCTTTTCTTTACTTGGCTTACTTTTATCTTATTTATGGTCTTAACTTGTTTATTTATGTTTTTCTCTTTCATTAGGTTTAGCTAAGTTTATTATGTCAAGGTGAAAAGGTTACACTAATGGTGTAAGAATAAGTATAATGTAAACTTAATATGGACTTTAATGTTTGATACTAACATGTTTTGTATTTGTTATCTTGTTCACTCTTTAATACTTTGCTTGTTAAATGATTAATCTTGATTTATGTTGTATAACATTTGGTACAACAAATGCTTGGCACTTTCATATCCCATAATGTATGGTATAACCGACACCTGAGCTATGAGAGGAACTTGATTTGTTGTTAACATAAGTTATAATTATAAATGCTTAACAACATTTACAAGTCTTAATATTATTCGAATAAGATAATCATGTTAACAATTTATAATCCGATTGGAACCTCTTTTATGTGTGGTTTCTAGTTGAATAATAAGAGTTTATACTATACTTGTTTGAAATACCATTAGTGAATCCTTTAACCTTGACATTTATTTTTTTATCATTGTTTAATCCTCACATTGATCTTCCATCCTAAAGTTCTTATCAACTTATTATTATTATTATTACTACTACTACTACTACTATTACAATTATTACTATTATTATTGTTGTTATTGTTTGTTATTTATAATTTGTACAATTAACCTCCCTGTGGTTCGACCCCGGTCTTGCCGGGTTATTTATTACTTCGACACTCCTGCACTTGGGAGAAGACATCAATCTTTTAGTCGTGTCAAGTTTTTGGCGCCGTTGCCGGGGAGGTAAGTTCTTGTATAAATTATAGTATTTATTTTATTTTCTCTTTTCACTTTTCTTGTATATAACTTTGTTTCTTTTTTTTTGTTTCTTTTTTTTTTGTTTTCTTTCTCCTTCTTTTTCTTTCTTCTTCTTTTTTTATTTTATTCCTACACGTGCATGAGAGTGTGGTCACGTACATCAAGTGGTAGACTTTGTAGGGTATCCTCATCATTTTCAGAAAATATGGCCGAAGAAGATAATCAATCATTTCATAATGAGAATAATGAGAATAACCGTGCTAGAACACTTAGAGACCACATGAATCCCACAAGAACAAGTGCACCATCATGCATAGTTTTTCCCCCTAATACATCTCAATTCAATTTTAAGTCAATCATTATTCAACTCTTACTTTCTTTTTATGGCTTAGATTTAGAAAATTCATACTTGCATTTAAAAGAATTTGAGGAGGTCTATAACACTTATAATCACTCAAATTATAGCATGACCACCATCAGATTAAAGCTTTTTTCTTTTTCATTAAAAGATAAAGCTAAAACATGGCTATAAAATTTGAGACCAGGATCCATTCGTGCTTGGGATGAAATACAATAATAATTTTTAAAGAAGTTTTTCCCCTCTCATATAACAAACTTTTTTAAAAGACAAATCACTACTTTTACTCAAAATCTGGAGAAATATTTTACCAATATTGGGATAGGTATCAAGACTCACTTAATACTTACCTTCATCATGGTTTTGAAACATGGAGATTGATTTCACATTTTTATATTTTTATAAAGAGTTAACACCTAAAGACAGACAAATGATGGAATTGATGTGCAATAGAACTTTTAAAGATAAAGACTTTAATGAAGTAATGAAGTACCTAGAATTACTAGCTAAAAATGCTTAAAATTAAGATACTACAAGCACTTATGAGGCACCAGGTAAAACTCAATTACATATATCTAGTGAAGGAATGTTTAACCTTAGGGAAGATCATGACCTAAGTCAAGTTTGTATCTTTAACTAGAAAAGTTAAAGCACTAGAATTGAAAAATAGTGGTAAATTAAAATATGTTTAAAATATTATGTGTTATATCAATGAAACCAATAAACACTCAACAGATAACTGCCCAACTTTGCTTTCTTTTAGCGAATACCTCCATAAACAAGCTTATGCTTTAAACAGTTTTCAAAAGCCCAATCATAACTCATACCCATAAATATACAATCCTGGTTGGAGAAATCACTCAAATTTTAATTGGAAGAGTGATAATAATAATGCACAAACTTCATAATCACCATTCCAAGCACACTATAATTTTCATAATTCTCATGGATGTGCACATTTTTATACTTCACCTCCTAAAAAAAATCTTGAGGGAACATTGCATGCATTCATTGAAAAACATGAGACAATCAATACTCAACTTGCTCAAAACATGACAAATTTTAAAGATACTCTTGTAAAGTTTATATATACTCTTTATTTCCAAGAAAAAGGTAAGTTTCCATCTCAATCACAACAAAATCCTAAGTGGCAATACAATGCAAATGCAAGTAGTTTTGAAAGTCAACACTTCGATCAAGTCAAATTAGTCATCACTCTTCGCAGTGTTAAGTTATTGAAAAACCAACTCTTGAACCTTGTGAGAAAAATGATGAGTCAATTTTTAAGTGTAAGGAAAAGGTTGAATATGAACATTATAAAAAAAAAAGATTGATTCCCCGCCAGCACTTTCACTTTCTCATGTCATGACGAAACAAAA